>NC_140242.1:22859441-23151941 GCF_949987555.1 Borostomias antarcticus
ATCTCCAATGAAATGACACTTTTATGACTCAGAGAGTCGATCCAACCAAGCCTGTATTTCCTCAAAGATTAAAACAAAACGAAACGAGAACCACCTGACGTGCTGTAGGATGAAGAGCGGTGTCTCTCCTCTGCAGTCCTGTATTTGCCGTGGCACCGCAGGGCTGTTCCTCCCTGGCACGTCTGTCTGGGAGAACGGGGGGTGACTTCGCCACTCTGACACACAGTGAGCCTTGGGGTTAACACACTGCCATGGCAACTGCTTTTCGCCAGCCCCAGGACAAAAATGTTTTTATCCGTCTGTGTTGCCCGGGGTCAGGATGAACTTTCTGACTGACGCCAGTATGTTTTCCTTTGTCATGGCAAACACAGAGGGAATTTCCTGACTCACACCACATGCAAGGGCTTGATTTTAGAAAAGCATTTTCTCTATTAGCCCCGTGTCTATCACAACCTTTATATTCAAGCAATAGCAGGCCCAACTTTCCAGAACATGCTCCAGTCACTTCTTTTATCATGTCTGCTCACTGAATACGTTCACATGCTCTCAATTCTCCACACTCACACATGTCCTCTAGCTCTCTATGTCTGATTCAAGCGTGAATGGAAATGGGTTCCAACTAGGGTTGCAAAGGGGTGGAAAATTTCCGGTAAATTTCTGGAAATTTTCCATGGGAAGCTAAGCTTGGGAATTTTGGAAATGTTGACCTTTTTTTTGTAGCCTAACAGCTTTTTTTCAACAATTTTCTATTTTATTTGATATACCTATTTTAGGATTATATCCCGTTTTCATCTAGTTTGGTAGCCAATTGACCATGACCTAGTGCCCAATCATCCCCTACTAACTGTTGAGGATTCGTCACACAACTCGGCTGGTCGGCAATGTGAAAGGGAGAGAAAACTCCTTGACTATCTCAGCTCATGTAGCCTAGTTGGGGAAAAAACATAAAATGCAATTCTAGATCTTGCTGCATGTTCTTGGTTAAAACAACCTGATTTAATGCAAATTCAGTTGAATTTCAACCCTGTACTGAGCATTCATCCATCACATGCACAGCTAATTCCTAGCATCCTGCACACTAAGAGGGCTGTAGAATCCATTAAAGTTCTACTCACAAATAGAATCAGCCAAAATTTTCATTTTTAAAATGTTGTATTAGAAATGTTTGCTCATGACAAAACAAAATGTTTATATTTATGTCTGTTTATGACAAGGTAAGTTACAGTTTATGACAAGGTACAGTTGGTATAAATAACCCCCAAAATTAATTCCCATGGAAAGTTTCCAACTTTGAATATTCCTGGAATTTTGCAACCCTAGTTCCAACACATGACTGGTCCTCCTTACAGTTTCATAGGACAGACATGAAGAGGGCCATCCCCAAAATCACCTCACACTTTAACCAGGCCAGGCTGTAAATCCCAGCCTTCTGTTTGAAATACAACATCCTCCCTGAAGCAGACCAACATGTGGATCAGATTTGCTGCATGTTGTGGTCTGTTTACATGTATCCAGAGGCATTGGTCTGTTGTGTGTCTGTGGTATAAGGTCAAATGCAATAGACAAGCCATAACATACTCATGTGGGTCACTTCATTCTGTTATTATGAATTGCCAGTGATTTCCATGAAGGCTTGGACCCATCGCACTGAACCAGTGGGCTGCCATTAGTGCATGTTGAAGAATAGCCAGCTAGCATAGCATGAGGGTTGTGGTTCAAGATTTGATGAAATAACATAACTCATCTTCAAAATACGTTTTGAGTGTGGGTGTGCTGGCTGCATGGGTTAGGCCTACATTTTTGTCAGTTGACTGTTTTTCTGGGAGATGAGTCACTTTACAGAAGGTGAAAAAGTCAAACTATGAAAATCAGATCTTTCTGATGCATAAATTTGGTCATGACTTTTGCTGTCAGCTTGCTGGTTATGCAATGGCTCATTTGAATATCTCAGCTCATTGCCAGTTATATGTTACCCAAGCTCATGTGCTGCTGCACTGTCGTGGGTCTCTGCCCTGTGTGTAGTCGAATGTAACATAATTTCCTTGTAAGGACATTGCCCTTGCGTTAAGATAGAGTTGAGCACTATTGTGCATGTTTGGATAGACCTCAACAGACTATCCAATGATGCTATGGACTACTGTACTAAATCACTCTATTCCTCTCTCTGTGTTTCTGCAGGTTGTTTTGAGTGCTGCATCAAGTGTCTGGGCGGGGTCCCGTACGCCTCGCTGGTAGCCACCATCCTGTGCTTCTCGGGCGTGGCCCTGTTCTGCGGCTGTGGCCATGTGGCCCTGACCGGGACCGTCACCATCCTGGAGAACCACTTCTCCAGGGTCACCACTGACCACGCCATGCTGACTGACGTGTAAGTAATAGACTCTCCCCCACATCCTGGCACTTTGCAGTACTCCAGGACCACTGTGTAGACTTGGTGGGCAGTCATATAGTACTGCTGCACTTCAGCTCACCCTTAACCCACCCTCCAGACCCTAGCCTGACACTCAGACTGAATCGCCATTATTCAGTCTGAACAAGCTCCCATTGCTGCTGCTTTCCCAGATGTGCGTTGCCGAAGGAGTCCTCGGCGATTAGTTCATCCCCTAACCAATCACGTCGCACAGTTTTTAATTTCGTCATCGCATTCAAAGGACGCCGATTGACCTGATTGGAATTCCAACCGAGAAATCATTCTTGACGAGGGCCTTTCCAGACCCTAAGTCGTATTTCCACCTGGTAAGACCTGGTAAAATAAAGGTAAAATAAAGGTAAAATAAAAGTTCAATAAAATAAATAAATAACAACAATTCAATCTCTGACTTCACCCCACAATTCACCTCAGTCTCCCCACTCTACAGTCATTGGATACTGTGAGATAAGTAGATATTCACAAATGTAAGAAGGTTTACTGGCCTGCTATTTTAGGAGAGGATACCTTCTGTGTTCTCCTCATCCTGGAGACAGGACCTAATATGGACTTTTCCATAACCATCCATTAGTCTGGTGAGGAGGAGGGGAGGGGAGACAGGAGTGACCATGTGTTTTCTGTTGAGGTTTAAGGAGGGCCTTTGTGAGTGCGCTGTTTAATTTAAGATGTCTTGGAGGGCGATCAGTCTCTCTGCAGATAATTTCCCAAGACGTGCGTCACCTGCTGTCGGTGGGTGAGGGGATAGGCAGCTTTTTCCCCTTCTTTGGGAAACTGAGAAAGTAAATCTCAACACAGGCCATCGGTTTACAATTCATCAGCCCAAGTTGTTAATGACTTCAAGATTCCACTCAATAACAAAATTAATGGTAGGCTACGATTCCCAACCAAACCTACTGAATGTCAAATCTGTGTTGTAAGTGCACCAGACAAATGAGAGTAATTCCTCTAGCTTCACATAGGAGCTAGCAAGCCTATTATTACCTCCGCCGAAAGTGACAGCGCTGATGGAGAGGTAATGTTTTCAGTGGCGTGTTGGTTGTTTGGTTGGTTGTATGGTTTGTTTATTTGTAACAGGATTCCGCAAAAAACTATCAGACCGATTTGCATGAACCTTCGTAGGCCAACTTACTGTAGAGCCTGTAAAATTTTGTAGCGGATCTGAATCACGGGGCGGGTCCACAGCACGGCCCAAACGCGGCCCAAACACGGCTGGTCATTCACCTCCATTCATTTTTTGGACTTTGAAAAATTCCCACCATCCATTGTCAATCCGGGAATTTAAACGGCCATATTTCAACATGGGAAGGTCACAGAGACACATGGTTTTGTCTGACATAAAGCTCTCAACCTAACGAATGCAGCAATACCAAACATGTCCTGCTCGCACGCACGTGCGCACACACAGAGCCATGGAATGCATTCACGTGCGGAGGTCTGTCCTCTCCGAGCACCATTTCTGCTTGCTAAATCACTCTCCCTTCAGTACCTGTGTTGACTGCCATATCCTTTACAATGAGCAAGAGACAGAGTTGTTTGTGACGTGCTGTGTTTGTTTGTGATGTTTGTTTGCGACGTGTTTACAGAATACAGCTGATGCAGTACGTCATCTACGGCATCGCCTCCTTCTTCTTTCTGTACGGGATCATTCTGCTGGCTGAGGGCTTCTACACCACCAGCGCCGTCAAAGAGCTGCACAGCGAGTTCAAGACCACCATCTGTGGCCGCTGCATCAGTGGCATGGTGGGTCACTGGACTGTCCATCTCAGCGTTCAGACCATCTCGTCTCACTGTTATTTTAAATACTCAACGCACTGTATCTGTTGTTATGTCATCCAAGTGATTCAGATACTAATTTGATATTGTGTGTTTTGTATGTGTGTGTGTGTGTATGTGTGTGTGTGTGTGTGTGTGTGTGCGTGTGTGCTCTCAGTTTGTGTTCTTGACCTACATTCTGGGCGTGGCCTGGCTGGGCGTGTTTGGTTTCTCTGCGGTCCCCGTCTTCCTCTTCTACAACATGTGGTCTACCTGCGCCGCCATGAGGTCCCCCATGGCCAACCTCACCAGCGTGGAGTCCATCTGCGTCGACGTCCGCCAGTACGGTAAGAGAAGGGCGCCAGAACACAGTCCACGTTCTCTACAAAACCGCGAGCCGCAGTCCAAACTGAACCATTTTCCACATTCTGCCCAAGACCGTGTGCCGCAGTCCAAACGGAACCATTTTTCACATTTCATAAAAAGCTCATCAGTCCGCCCACCATCATGTTATTTATAGACACAGCACAGACACCATGGGCTAGGTGTACTGGTCAGGCAGTGTAGTGCGGCTATGGATCACTGCTCTTTACTGAGGTGTAAAGCTCAGGTCAGGTTCAGGTGTGCCTGAGCCAACATGGTAGTGGTGGTGGAGGATTGCAAATGTTATAGAAAAACACTAGTGCTATCTTTTCTCTAGCTTATATATTTTCTTCGGTACCACTACATCTCTGTCTCCTCACAGGCTAGATACAACAGCCCTGAGATTAGTTTTATAGCAGTGATATTCTATGCTCAACTCTCCAACTACGGCATTTCAATTGAGATTTGGTCAGAGTAACAACTACTGTGATGAGTGACTATGGACCATTGGTATTTTACTGCATCTCCAGTTCATTTTCTGCATCATGTCTGAGTTTTATGAAGACATTATGTAAGGACTTTCCCTGTGTTAACCTTTGGATTGAATGACTGCATGCAGGAATCATCCCATGGAACGCCACGCCAGGCAAAGCTTGTGGGGCCACACTAGGGGACATCTGCAACACCAGCGAGGTGAGCGTTCCTTTGTCGAGATGAAGGTCGTTTAATCGTCAGCAGGTGGAAACTCAGACGGACAGCGATCCGGGAGCGTTTTGGGGGCCGTGAGGGGGAACTGTGCTGAATCAAACGGTCGAATGATGACATTGTTTGTTTTTCCTCATCAGTTCTACTTGTCCTACCACCTGTACATCGTGGCGTGTGCCGGCGCCGGAGCCACCGTCATCGCCCTGGTAAGCCTCCTCCTCTCTCCTCTCATCCTGTCACCCAGTCCATCCATGCACAGTCTGTATCTGTAGGTCGTGAGGCCAGTGCTCCTCCCTACACCTCGCATGCCTGTACGGTTTATGCCACCGCTCGAAGGAACACTACAAATAGGCTTTCCCTCAGTTCCCGCTCCCATGTGCTGTAAACCATCTGCTTAGATAGACGCCCCCGGCCCCTGGCTTATGTCAAGAATGATGGCTCACCCTGGACTGTGACTCACCAATGTTTATATGAAAGACAATCACCGTAAGGCTTTAATCATGTCTAGAACAAATCGCAGGGCTTAGATGTGATCTCGTATCTCCACTGACTACAGTCTCATCTTAGGGGTCCTGTATGGATACGATTACGGAGCAAAGTGCATTGTTACATCCTCAGTCCGATATGTTAGGTTGTTAAAATGTCACAACTGCAGCCAGGTGCTACCAGGTGCTGATTTGGTACCTGGGGAACTGTGGTCACTGGACTGTTCTCTTACATGGCCTCTGTTCTGTTCTCTTTCACCAGCTGATCTACATGATGGCTACCACTTATAACTTTGCTGTTTTGAAGTTTAAGAGTCGAGAAGACTGCTGCACTAAGTTTTGATTCCTCTTAAGAACACGGCACAGTGCAGTCTATGAAACTGCACTGGGTAGAGACAGCAGCCACTGACATCAATGGACTAAAAACAGAAAATAGATGAAAAGAGCATTTCCCCATTAGAATTCACAGTGAAAAGTGTAAATAGCAGACTGTATGCATCTTTTAGCATTTGATATCCAGGGAGAGAGAGACATGTCAGAGGGTTCAAAGGCATCTGATGGGAGTTGTCGTCAGACTGAGGTGGTGTATAGTTGTCAGGATTCGACTTCTCTCTAGGGATGATACTTCTCGTATAGAAGTAACGGTTTTACTTTTCTCTGGCTCGGTAGTAATATAAAACCTAGTTACCCCTTCAGATGATAGCGCTGAGCCTTAAGTACGATTGACTATGAGGAAAAACCCACTTCATTATGAAACTGTTTTCAGGCTTCGGTGTCAAATTTACATTTTCATAGCCAAGAATATTGCTTATTTTATTTAGGGTGATATAGTATGCTTCTAGTGATACATTTCTAAGAGGACCAGTCCACTTTGGCAAAGTGCCTTATTCCATTTCTTAAGATTCATCATCTATACTTTTGTATTTGATACAAGCCAGGGACGCCACAGTGTTACACAGATCATTGTCAGTATTACTTCACAAATTAGATTGTAAACTTACGGTAGCTAGACACTTTTCATCGACAGTATTTGATGAAGTATATACTGTTCTGTACAGTAGAATCTAAATTAACTGCACACATACCTAGCACGTATTATGGAGGTAAGGGATAAACTTCTACTGGAGGTCTATAGCCTCATATTACTTAAGCCTTTATACATAAAGAAGATTTCCTATTTTAGAGTAAGTGTACTTTTTTTTATGAGACCTGATGCCTTTATAGGTTCAGCTGATAGGTTCATGTTTTGTTTCATCCATTTTATTTCATTCATTCAGCCATTAAGAGCCACTGTTTTTTTTTGTTTTTTTTTTTAACACTGAGCCTGCATGCTTACCATTTTGGACTCCTTAATTTGTTCATGATTACTTATATTCCATATTTCATAAATATTTAATTATTTTCTTAGATTGTGAAGACTGTAGTTATTATTTTTTCTCTTTCTATACAAATAAACAAACGTTGTGTACAAAATATCCCCATTGGTCTATTTTTTAAATCACATTATAGAGAAGGATATTCAGTTTAAGAATAATCGTTGATAGGGAGGTAGGATGTTTTCATGTAACTCCAGAATCTCATCTACACCATTTCAAGTCCACTAACTCCCATTTTCATGGCGCTTGCATGTATTGTAGAATGTTCCCTCACCTACTCCCCTTCCTCTGCCCTTTAAAATGTCTCTTCTGTAGTATTGTCTGTAGTGAAATAATGCTGTAGTAATTATAGTAATGTTGATATTAATGATAACATTACTGTGCAAATGTCTTTTGTCAAGCTTAACTTTACGTGTGTGTATGTGTGTGACATAGCTCTGACAAGTAGCTGGCTTTGCATCTTGACATGCTCACCGGCCATCCACCTCACCCTTCTGTTCCAGGTCCACTTCCTCATGATTCTGTCAGCTAACTGGGCCTACCTAAAGGACGCCAGTCACATGCATGCCTACCAAGACATCAGAATGAAAGAAGAGCAGGAGCTGCAGGACATCCAGTCACGCTCAAAGGAATGCCTCAATTCCTACACATGAGGATGCCATCCTTACCTGCACATCCCTACGGCTGTCCCCCCCGCCCCCTCCCCCACACACACACACACACGCGCACACACACACGCACTCTCTCACACACACACACACGCACTCTCTCACACACACCACGCACACTCTCTCACACACACACACCCACGCACACTCTCTCACACACACACACACACAAATACCCCGGGTAGCTACTGGCTGTCCTGCCGGACCAAGAGAACATTCAGCTACGATAACCTGCCAACTGCCTTCATTCAGTGCAGTACTAACATGGCTCCTAACCAACTAATGCTTCAGTGTTGCTGTCTGCACTAACTCCCGATGTGTGTCAGAACCTCTGTTTTCTGTTTGATATGTGATATACTTTTGTTCTTGTATTTTTCTAATTCTCAAAAAAGCAATTTTAAATATGATGGGCTATGTTATTTTTTTTATTTCAATAGCCGTTTTTTGTCCATAGCCAGTCTTTGGTGAAGCTTGAAACATTGCACTATTCTAAAAGAAGATGAAAATTGATTAGTGAAAACTTGTTATAGAATGTAGTCCTGTTATTACACCGCATACAGACTGTAATGGTTCTTATGCGGACACTTTCGAAAGAGGGAGAGCAGGACGATTTGTTCATGAAGAAAATCTGTTTTCTCTCTCTAATCAAATATAGGTTTCATTATCCTTCCTCGCACAACATGACAGGCCTTACAAAGTCACATAAACAGCACGTTTTCATTTTGCAATGTGTTGTTTGCAATGTCTCTATAACATACTTCTCAAAAGGATGTTGGCTCTTGTCTTGAGAAAGTGTGGGGAGGTGGAGCTCAAAGGCACAGTATTCCATTGTAAACAGCATGGATGCAGGGGGATGTTACAGTAGATGTTTTGTTACTGTATGTTGTTCCTCAAAGTTCATCAAAGCACTGTCATGTCAGGATTAGAACTTTATTTTTGTTTTTCCTTTATCTGTGCTGACATTCGTTTGACCTAGATGGCCATTGGGTCTAGATGCTTCCCTCATCACAAACCCCTGAGCTTGAAAAGACAAACAGAAGACGAATGCCCTGAATGAGAACTACCTCAGGTGTTTGACAGTGAGAGAGCAGGTATTTACTTGAGATGACCTTTTGCCCTTTTCAAGGGGTGAGCAAAACTGTGGTGGTCCATTTAAATTTTCTTAAAAGGGTTCATGTTCATTACATGCATTTTTACATAATGTTTACAGTCATACAGTAAGCAGATTGAGAGATTATATGACCATTCTACAGTTAGTAGAAAGTACCATTTCTACAGTCTCTAGCTGACCAAAATACTATTTCATTTTGATATGGCCAAAGTGAGATGCCATGAAGAAAAAAGTTCCATCAGTACAATGGTAGGATTATACTGTATTACAGTATATATATACTGATGAATACTATGATTAACATGATTGAGATTTAAGAAACGGTTGCAGAGCATGAGGGTAAACTCTGTTGGACAGGTGTTTGCTTGGTCTAAATTCATTGTTGGGAAGAAAGAAAGTTATTTCTCTGTATATGAGTATCTCCCTCAGTTCATTCCAAATTCCCATTGGTGACTCGAAGCAATTCTGTCTCTCCCTATGCCTGTAAAATACGAGATGCTTTCTTTTAAGTTCTAGTTTAACTGGTGATATATCAAAATGAATTGTTTTAAACATGAATTGATTTTGATGTTGTGTGCTTTGCTACCATGGAGGACCTTATGTTTCAAATACAAAGTTTTGATACAATGGCATGCATGTGAATATTGATCACCCAGACCAGTGATGGTCTGGACATGGAACTACAAAACAGTGCTTGATGTGTACAATGTAAAGATGTTAAGCAGGATTTTTTTGTCAATTTATTATTTCTTTTTTATTTTATTGAAGATATAACCACTTAAAAAAACAAAACAAAAAAAACAACATTTTGAAATCTTGAATTGCATTTCAGTATTGTTTTTGATGTTCAATTGTTAATACTGATCATGTTACTGATATAATCTTTTTCTGTTAGGTAGAGGAGACTTACAGGGATATCTTGATGTTAATTTGGTATTGCATGAAGGAGAGAACTGTTTCTGCAGTGTTACAGGTGATGTGTAGTCATTTGTACTGACAATTATGGTAGGCAGTGTTTGCCCTTTTCATTATTTTCTAATAGAAAACAAAGTAGTCTAGTAGTCATTGTCTATATGGCATAGTAGTTGTAGCTGATTCTTAATTTCTCTTTTTTTCCCCAAGTCAAAGGTATATGAAACCAATATAGTATTTTCTAACCTCATAGCGTACCCATATTTTCTGAGTGTCAAGGGCTTCCTGGAAAATTTAATTCAGGTAATGCTTAATTCTTTACAGAATTTTTGAATGATTACTTCTTGTTGCAACACCACTTATCAGCATAAAATTGGAAAAGGCAATCTGAACAATCTGAGATTCAGCCAAAAGTTCATGGGTCATTGCATGTCTTTTATTGCCAATGTCTTGTTTTGTAAAGGCAGATATCTCTGAGATATCGTACAGCAGAACATCTGATTACAAGAGTGGCCGACAGGAAGAAGATTAACCTCACTGACATCCCTGAGTGTTATACGGTGCTTCCTGTGTATAGAACCAAAAAGAATCATAATGGCTACCTATCAATCATCAGCACGACAACAATCCAACGTCCTGTCTGACTGGGATCCCCTCTGACATTTCCCAACCAACCTGTTCACTGTTTTTATGAAAAGACAAATAAAAAAAGTTGAAAAAAAAACAAATAAAATAAAATTGCAATTTATTGTCCAAGTGAGGCACAAAACACAGTAACAAGAACAGTTTCATATACATTTCCTGCATAAAATTGACTGCATTATCAAATGCAAAGCAAATGATTGTATAGAAAACACAATAATTTATTTACATGGACAGAATGTACCCAGGGCCACTATAAAACTATTAACGAACACTACCATATAAAATCAGTCCAGAGAACAATCGGTTGTAGCGATGTACTTGATTCTGACGCAGAAAGGACGCGACCTACTGCAACACCTGGGCTCACCAGAACTCATCGTCATCTTCATGTGAGAATGCAGCGATGCTGGGGACACAGAAATAACAGGATCACTAGTATCGACCCATCAATGAATTGGAACTACTGTATACACAATTGTATTATTTACTCTTGTTTACACTTTTTCCCAAAGCAGTATGAGAGCAAGAATAAGCATATCACTTGAGGTGCTTTCCTGTTAAGAATGTTTCTCTCTTCTCTCTTCCCAAATGTCAAATGTTGTCCATAAAACCCAACGCCTATCTGTTCCTCTCAGGCTCTGTGAGCTGTTTGGGTGGACTGTACCTGTCCGCTTTCTCCTCAGAGACACTTTCAGCCTCGGGGCTCCTCTGGTCAGACTGCTCTCGTCCAGGGCTCTGAGAAGCACAACCAGCTTTACACACTTAGGTCGACACATCACTACTAGATCGCTGTTCAGCAACAGAGCTTTGGTGAGGTTTGTTCACAGCATTATCAGAGGTGGTGAACAACCGAGATTGTGTGTAGTGGTGTGTGTGTGTGTGTCCAACCTGCTTCTCTCTCGTCTCCAGGATCATCTTCATGTATTTCTGGAGAGGATCTGCGTCTGTGGAGGCCTCCTCACCAGGCTCCTGTGTCTCCTTCCGCTCGCACTCCTCCTGTCCTCCTTTCTCCTCCCTCGCTTCCTCTTCTCCTCCGTGCTCTTTCTCTTCTCCTCCATGCTCTTTCTCTTCTCCACCATGCTCTCCTCCATGCTCTTCACCAAACTAGTCAGTCACAGGGAACCAGCATCCTCAACAACAACCAGAATACTCTCAATTTAGATGTTCATTAAATAATTATTCATTCGTTCTTAATTTTACAATAAGCGAGTAGTGGACAGTCCCTACCCTCTCCTGCTCTAGTCTGGCAAGTTCTCTCAGTTCTTTCTCCTGGGCTCCTTCCCGTTCCCGCTGTCGTCTTTCCTCTCTTTCTCTCCTCTCTTGCTCCCACCTCAGCTCCTCCTCTTCCTGCGCCGCCTCCCTGACAGGTGCATCAGGGCTTTGCTGGACTTCTGGAAAGACAAGAAGTTTATGACAACAAGTCAGTGTCCACTGAATAGAGGTCTGAGAAGCAGCAGTTAGTCAGTTTAGATAGATAGATAGATAGATAGATAGATAGATAGATAGATAGATAGATAGATAGATAGATAGATAGATAGATAGATAGATAGATAGATAGATAGATAGATAGATAGATAGATAGATAGATAGATAGAGTACTGAAAGCTATGAAAGCTAGGCATGTGAAGGGACACGGCGGTGCTATGGAGAATGTGGGAAGATATTTTGGCTGTCGTGAAAGGTCAACTAAGTGTTGGGTGGCGTCTCAGGCCAAGGAAGGGGGGGGGTCTGCTCGCTTGCTCACCCCCCCGCGCCTCCGTCTGCGTCTCCGGGAGGTCCCCTGGGGCCCGGGCAGGGGGTGCAGCGGGGCCGTCGGGGGTGTCTTCGGAGAGAGGAGTGGCCGTGTCCAGGAGAAGCTCTGGAATGTGGCCGGGCTCTGGATGGAGAGAGACACACAAAGAGGCTCTTTATGCGCCACCATAATACAGGGGGGGCAAGAGGACCACCACAGAATACGTAATCAGCTGTCCTTCACCCTGGCCATTGTGCAGGGCCACTGGGAGGACACTTCAGAGGCCGGTCACACATTCATAAAAATAAAAATAAAAAAAGCCACTGGAAAGCCTGAGCCGTCATGAAGTGATTTTGTACTATCTGAAAATATAAAGTCGGACTTCGAATGTGTCCATACTTACAGTATCTCACTTCAAACAGAAACATGGTGGTGAATGGTGGGTTTGGACGCTCAGATGGCATACTGCATGTACCCTCTGGCCCTGCTAAACTCATACATCTACTGTTCGTGTACTGCATACCAGTCAGTCACATTTAGTAAAGACTGTGTATCGTCCTACGTTAAATGCAATTTGGATAAAAGCGTCTGCTAAATGACTGTATTGTAATGTAATGTAATGTGCGCCACTGTTTAACCACAGTGCTAAACCATGCTCCTGCTGGACCTGTCTGCTCCTCTCAGGGTGTGGCTACGGCATCAGCTCCTGCCGGACTGGGGAGAAGCACACAGGTTCAGGAAGCAGTGCATGCTGGGAGCGTGCGAGGGCTTGCGATCTCTGCTCTGTGTCCTACGGAGAGCAATTCTGCCATGGTCCGTCCACAGCTCTATAAATAGACTCAAGTCATATTTCATCCTGGTGGCTCTGCTGGTTTTTAGATTGGAAGATTGGAACAGAACCAGAACAGATGGATGGAGCTCTCCATAGCATTAGCATTCCATAGCATTAGAATAGCATCATGGTGTTAAACATCACTGGGAAGATACGGACCTGGTGACGGAAAGAAGAGGCCGTTCAGAACACACCCTCATCACAATGTTCCCAGAATACACCTCACACATGGTGTACAGTGTTTCCTAACCCTAATACACCTCACACATTCTGTACTCCAAGCTGTGCTTCCCAACAATAATACACCTCACATATGATGTACTCCGAGCTGTTTCCTAACCCACCTCACACATTCTGTACTCCAAGCTGGGTTTCCCAATGCTAGAATACCCCCCCCCCCCACCCCGGTCCTGTAATCCAAGCTTTGCTTCCACTCCACCTACGCAGGGTGAACACCAACCCAGGAGTCGGAGGTTCAGAATGTCAAGTACGGTACCTGGCAGGGGCTGTGTGAGATCTTCCAGGGTGATCTTCTCAGGCTGGGGGGAGCCCTCTGAGCTGGAGAGGACGCGCTGCACCTGTGGGGGGCTGAGAGGAGCAGAGACAGACGGGTCTTAGTGTTCGCCGAGCCTCTGGACGGCGAGGCCCACTCTCTCCCTGAGGTGAGGCGCGGCGGCCGGGTACCTGTTCTGGTCTCGCGCCGTGCTCCTGAGCCGCGGACTGCGGGGTGGACTGAGGTCAGAGGGGGAGTCTCCCGAGGACGCCGCCTCGCCGCGGGGGACCGGAGAGATCGGCCTATCGGGCGACAGCTCAGGGAAGGGCAGGGGCGAACCGGCAGCTGCTTCTGAAGGGTAGTGGAGGAGGAGGAGGAGTGGTTGTTACAGCAACAACAGAAAACGCAGCCACTACGCTGCGTGTTGAGATTGTCTCACAATGAAAAGTGCAATACAATGAATTATTTATGGGTTATTCATTATTTACGCTGTCGTACGAAGGAGTGAGACAGTGAGAGTGGAGTGAGAGAGCTGACAGGACATGTAATGTGATAAAATAGTCTAATCAATACACAATGACAAGCTGAGATGTGTATTCAGAGAGCAAGTTGTTTCCAAACTGTTTATCTGTCTCATGAAAGGTTTATTTCAGGCCTCTTTGAAGAGGGAGAGAGGTAGAACGGGACGCGCCGGGCCGAGCCCCCTACCTTCCGCTGTCTCCGTCTGAAGCCGCCGTGTGGGGAGGGGGAGGGGCGTGGAGGACAGGCGCCGGGAGGGAGAGAGAGACCTGCCCTCCCGGCGGTCTCTCTCTGCCGAAAACCGGGGCTCGCTGAAGTCCAGGAGGCCGCGGTCGCCTGGGAAACGGCGCTGGGAGCGGTCCTCAGAGAAGGTCACGGCGGGCTGGGGGGGCGACAGGGGTCGTTGGGGTGACAGGGGTCTCTGGGAGACCTGGGGTCGCTGGGGCGAGTGAGGGCGAGAGCGCTGGGGGGCGTGTTGCCTTTGGGGCGAGAGAGGCCCGAGGTGTGAGAAGGGCGCCCGCTGGGGCGAGAGGGGCCGTGGGGGCGTGACGGAAGCGGGCGCCGCCCGCCGCTGGTAGCTCCGGTACGCCTCCTCCAGCACCTCTGCCTCCCTCTCCAGCTCCCTGATCCTGGCCTTGGCTCCGGCCACCAGCTCGGCGTCGGGGTCCGGGGAGCCGGCGCGGCCCCCCCAGCGTGCCCGTCTGCCCCCTGGGGGCGTACCTGCTTCACACACATCACCGTGAGCCCTCAGCAGCAGGCCCCCCCCGTCCACATAGAGGTCAGGGGTCGCCGGGCCGTCGGCGCTTAGCCGCAGCATAGAGCGCTCCACCAGAGACGGCTTGGGGTTACGCAACACCTCGTTCTCCAGGGCTGCCGTGACCACCACCGGGCACACACAAACACACACACACACCACACGCCGGGGGAGAGGAAGAGGAAGAAGAGAGGAAGAGGAGAAGAAGAAAGTTTGACCAACCACCATTAAAGGACAAGACTGAGAGGAGGGTGATGTGAAAATATATATTTAAGGGGATTTTGGAAGCCATTACTACTATTTCTACAAAGGGGCTTCCTCTCCTTGACACCTTTCCATCCTCCTCTAATCCTTTCAATGCACTCTTTTGAAAACACAAATTGGGTCAAAGCGGTCTAGCAGAGAATTTGCTCTGTTCGCTTTTTTACAGATCAGTGCAGTAGAGAGACCAGATCAAGGGAAGGAAGCCAGTTTGAACTACTGAGAAGTCTGATGCGTGTAGAGGAACTACAGCCGCATGGTGACGTAGCTACCGGGAAGGGAGGCATGCACGCCCGGGTCAGAGGCGGTACCTCGCTGCGTCTGGCGAAGCTGCAACTTGACGTCGTCGGCGTGAGCCGTCATCCACTGGGTCCTCTCCTCGCTCTCGGTGAGCTGAGCCGTCAACTGGGCGCAGTGCTCCACCTGGACACACACACAGGCACGCACACACACACACGCACGTCACGGGGAAGACCCCTCAACACATGGTCTGACTCGCTGTAAAAACACATACGAAGCCAAGCCGTAATAACCGCGAACTAATGGGCGATGGGACAGATGTGCTCGAAGACAAGTGACTTCATTGTTTCCCACGCCCGGCGAAGAGGGGAGGGGGGAAAGGGGGGGGGCGCGGCGTGACTGACCTCACTCTGGAGCCGAGCCTGCAGCACCTGCCTCTGGTTCTCAAAGTCCTCCGTGTCCAGCCTCCTGGCAGCCTCTAGCCGGCGCAGCTCCGTCTGCAGGGCCAGCTGCTCCTTCGACGGACGGCCCAGCTCTGCTGGACGACACAGGCACCGCCGCTTACACACACACACACCCACACACATCGTCACACGGTACGGTCGGCACCTCGCTCAACACCGTCCAGTGGGCTGGCTCCCACGCTAGGAGGATAGCCACTTAACGGGTCCGGCGAGACATTTGTGCCGGAAGCGGTCAGGTGACAACCGGGAGTGGCGTGATTGGGCCTTTGGCGATGCGCTCCGGTCCATCGGCCCGGCTGCGGCCTGGCTGACGTGGTCGCCCCCGCGGTGGGACAACGCCAGGCGACATGGCGTGATGTGGTTAATGAAGCCTAACTGCTAGTTTGGATGAGAGAGGCCCACTGACCCCCCCCCCCCGTCCACTCCTCTGACAGGAAGAGCATTGTGTCCCTCTGAGAGGGGCGGAGCCTTTGGCGCCATGCCCAGGGTAGAGAGGAGCCTCTGTCCCTCCCTCCGGATCCATACGCCCCCTCACGCATCCCCCCCCCCCCCCCCACACACACACACCCACTCCCCGCATTCACTTCCAGAAAGCTGCCTGTCAAGCCACACACAGAGCAGAGAGGCCCCCGCACTCACAGGCTCGCCAACACAGAACCGGAGCCAGTTGGACAGACAACAAGACTGAATTATTCACACTACAGTGCTTCCCCTAGAAGCACACAAAGTGGCGCCATGAATATACAAAGTTTGATCAAAGATGCATCGGTAAAGATGTCTTCAACAGACCCGACTTGTGACGCCGAACGTTTCAAAAATGACAGGATGAACTGGGCTGTGCCTGCTGGTGCCGAACCCAAAGCGGAGGGCTGTACCATATCTCACTCCTGGAGAGGGGGGGGGGGTGCGAGCGAGGGGGTTTAAAGGAACTGGGTTAATTAGCTTATCTGCCATCTTCCCCAGAGTCAGATAAGGAGAAACATACCCTTCTCTTTTCTGTGCGTGCAGTACTCAGAATTGAGACTCACACCGTTAGCCTAGCTTAGCAGCAATTGCTGGAAGAGACCTGGCACCATTAGCCTAGCTCCCACAAAAGTGAAATACACTTTCCAACAACTCCAAAACTTTCGTATTTACATGTTGTGACTTGTTTGTTTACAACATGTAGAGATAATGAGAAAATGTAATTTTTGAAGCAGATACATACTCTGGAACTATTTTCTTCTTGCCGAACCACCGCTGCCTGCGAACAGTGATTTTGCACACGGCACCTCAAAAGCCCCGTTGTAACTTCCGTCAACAAACAGAGGTGCTGTGTTCAATCACTGGAGCTAGGCTAGCGGGGCCAGGTCTCTTCCAATGATTGCGGCTACGCTAGGCTGACGGCACGGGTCTCAATGCTGACCGCTGCACGCACGGAGAAGAGAATGGCAGGTTTCTCCTCATCTGACTCTGGGGAGGATGGCGAATGAGCCAATTTTCCCCAGATGTTGGCGTGTTCCTTTAAAGGATTGACATGGTTTTTCACATGCCTCTGTAATATGATCTTTCGAAACGAAATAGCTTCCTCACTTGCTCCAGCACGAATGCGCACAGCGTGCTGGAGCAACGATTGCACGCTGTGCGCATGCGTGCTGGAGCAAGTGAGGAAGCTATTTCGTTTCGAAAGACGTTTCTAAAGATATTACAGAGGCATGGGAAAAACCACCACAGGCCTATGCTCTATGTAAGCACAACTAGCGATTCATGAAGACAGATTGATGAAAACAACCGTTTCGCGGCAGAAAATAGATTTTTAGAAACTGCATTCTAAGTGCCCCGACCACCGACATTACATGGATATACTGGCTCGCGCTGGATTTTAAATTTCTTCTACATGCCTCCGAACTACACCAAAGTGATCTCGGTGAGTCAAACGTCTTATAATATGTCGTAAATAAGGTCCAGGTTTTCAAAAACGAGCATTGTCCTTTAAGGCCGCGGCTGTCTCTGCGTACCTGTCCGCAGCAGCTGGTTCTCCTCCTGGGCCTCCTCCAGCTGCGTCTTCAGCAGCCTGAGCTGGCCCTGCAGCTCCGCCTTCTCCCTGCGCAGGCTGGGGTAGTCGCTCATGGTCTCCAGCCTCTCTCTCAGCAGCTGGTTCTGCTGGCCCAGGATGGAGGCCTGCGAGTGGGCCAAGTCCAGATCCGCCTGCGCACAACACGGCACGCGGAGAAGCAGGGCGGGCGGGTTTGAAAATTGCATAGCACAAGATCACTTTCCAGTATTCACCGAAGGTGGGTTGGGGTCGCCCACTTTACCTGCAGTCGCCTCAGCTCCGAACAGGCTGTAGTGTGCTCCTCTAGCCTGGCATCGAGAGAAGCTGACTCCTTCTGTATGCGAACTGATTCCACTGGGAGAAAATATATATATTTGTGTAAATATATGTATATTTGAGACAAAACAAACTGTATAGACAATACAGAACAGATATCAAGTGTCCTTATTTATAGAGATTAAAAACACACCTTTGTTTAAATTCTCATTCTCTGTTAGCTTCTCTGTCCTCTTTATATAATCCTCCTTCAACTCCAGCTGATACCTAATATCCATGGACAGAACACAGCAAAATCACACAGCACTGAAAAACAAGCAGCAGGTCTCTGGAGAGTGTCATCTGGAACACTTCTTCCACATTCTGTCTTGCACATTAACCACTTAGGCCTAATCACAGCACCGGGGATCTATTGTATTGTAACAGTGCATTGGTAAGTGTGTTGGAAACAGCATGTTGGCTCTGGCCAACAAGCCCTGCTGCATCCCTGTGCTGCTGGTTGCACAACCTTGTTGACCAGTCCTATGGGATTTGACACTTACAGCTAGCAAGAGAGATTCGCCTTCTATCTGCCAGATTCACCTTCAAAAAATAAACAGCCTGCAGGTTGTGGGCTTTCAGATATAGTGTAAAACATACGGTGATACTACCGTGAAGATGGAAGAGGAGGAAGTTAGCGGGCTACAAAGTCATGGTAGTACGCCTAGTCTGCAGTACAATATTGAGCTTTTGAACCAACCTAAAGCTATACATCACAAAGCAACTTGAGGGAAGACCACTAAACACCATCACAGCAGCAGCATAACTGCACTAGAGGGAACCATCCATACCGGCTATCACAGCAGAGAAAGTCCAATTCAAATTCGCCCTCATTCTTCTAAACAGCAGTGACACCTTGTGGATGAAAATGAAACGGTCCTAAATCAAAGACGAATGCAATAGTTACCTTGAAAGCTCATTCTTCAGTTTTTGGTCGTAGGTGTCCTCCATAGTCTTCACTGCAAGTTCTCTCCTCCTCAGCAGATCATCCATGGTCCTGGTCTTATCCTCCTGGATCTTGCAAGTCCTGTGATCAACATATATCTTGTGAGTATCACACAAATGCAAACCTGATGACTTGGCTGCCAAATGATGGTTCAGTATTATTACAGTAGTGTGTGTGTGTGTGTGAGAGAGAGAGAGACGTAATCTTACTTTTCAAAAGCCTCAATCCTTATCTTCAGCTCTGTTTCTCTGTTCCTGACTGTTTCGATCTCTTTCAGCACAGCTTGTCTCTGCATATACACTTCCTTTTCCTCGATCTGGAACAGTTCAGACCATTCAGAATGCCTCATCTCTGCACAATACAAATCATTACAAACGTGAGCATTGATTACCTCTTGTTGTTTTTGTAGCCTGTCTATGGCGTTTTTCTCCCTGTTGATCAAAGCTTCTGCCTTCAGTTCATATGACCTCTCCATACCCAGCTTCAACTCCAGGATCTCTTTGTGAGATTTGTCTTTCTCTTCCATCTTCACCTTGGCGATCTCCACTTCTTTGAAGTGCTGCAACTAACGTTTTAAAGGATGGATACAACTAGCGTTGCAAAATTCTTGGAATATTCCCAAACTTCCCAAAATTCCCAGAGAATTAATGTGGAAGAAATTGTAATTTATGGGAATTAACAGGAATACATTTTTTCCCAGTTTATTCCTGTTGATTCCTGTTAATTCCCATGGGACGTTTGTGAATATTCCTGCCAACCTAGATACAACACAAACTATCAAAACATTGTGTGTATCCTAAAGGTGTAAGCAAGTAATATAAGCTGTCAGAAGGGACCTATAGACTACAGAGGGCCTGAAGAACAGATCCATACCTGTGCATTCATTTCTGCTTGCACCTGTGCCTCAATCTCCTTTCTGTAGGCAGCAAGCTTAGATTCATATGAAACCCACTTGTCCCCTCTGTAACGGAGGGCCTCGTACTCTTCATCGATCATCTTCATCTTGTCAACTGGGAACAGAAAGAACTTATACTGAGAGACATCTTCTCTCGAGGGCGGCTGTAGCTCAGTTGGTAGAGTGGGTCATTCAATGATCAAAGGGTCAGCGGTTCGAATCCCAGCTCCGACTGTCCACATGTCGAAGTGTCCTTGAGCAAGACACCTAACCCCAAATTGCTCCCAATGAGCAGGTTGGCACCTTGCATGGCAGCTGCCTCCATTGGTGTGTGAATGTGTGTGTGAATGGGTGAATGAAAGGCCATTGTAAAGCGATTTGAGTGCCGCTAAGGTGGAAAAGCACTATTTAAGTGCAGTCCATTTACCATTCTCTGATGTAGGCTAGTAAGAAAGAAAAGCTCCAAAGCCCATTTACACACATCATGGAAAGTTTATATGTGTTTTGACCATACCAAGAGAGTCTCTGTAGCTCGGTAGGGTGGTGGTCTGGGTGTCAGCATCACAGTGCTCCCCATGTAGATGGTGATCTGTTAGCTCCATCAGGAGGCTCATCAGGAAACCTGGAGGGAACACATCAGAAAAACGACAGGAAGCCTATGGCCTCTGAGGGACTGTAGAACTAGTAGAACTGTATAAAACATGCAGCATACATGTAGGCCTACTGTACCTCTATTATCCTTCTGTGTGTGGGATGCCTGTTGGGATGTTAAAACAAGCATCAGTGTCATATAAATGGATTAAATACGTCCAGCTGTTTACTGTTTAATTGCTCTGTAATTACCAGAGATCGGAACAGGGCCGACCGTGGACTGATGTTCATCAGCTGGAGAAGGTCTTTTGTGGTAAAAACCTGGCAAGAAATAAGCAGACAAGTTAAAATAGAAAGTGGACGGCACTGAACTTTTCTGAATTTGAATACATCTAGCTGATCTTATTTTCCAGTTAAGGCTCAATCACACACAGTGAACCCTGCAGTAGCACTCACCTTGTCCTTGCCCAGGCCACACTCTGGGTAGAACACAGACAGGGTGTACTCATATCCTGAGTTCCGAAGGTGATCAGCCACCAAACTGTTAGAGGCCATTATCAGCACAGAGTCTGACCTCTCAGAGGCTGGCCTGGGCACAGTTTCTCCACTCAAGACTGGATGCTTCAATTCCTGGATTAATTGATTGCGAAGCTGCGTCTAGATATGAAGAGAGAGCGAGAGAGAGAGAGAGGGGAGGGAGGGGGATTAACTTCAATTAAACCGTGCTATCTTATGTAAATGCTCCTCTTCCCAGGTTTACAATGACAAGAAAAACACAACTCACTCGCACCATCACAAACTGTGAGAATCCTCTGGAAAGATATTAAAATAATTATGGATACATTTACGTAGAATCTCATCTTTTGTTGGCTTTAAACGGTTGTGTAAATACGTTTAATTTGTCCCATCTCCTTCTTCTAATATCCGTCTCTTAAAATGTCCTCATCTTAAAGGAGTAGTAAAGGGAAAATGCATGTTTAGCCCTGTTTTAAGGGTACTTATGATCATATAGAAACGTTGACAAAACTAGCACTTTTGAAAAAGTCTGATAATTGCTCTACCACCGTTTTGGTCATACAATGGATGTGGGTGGGCACTGTGAAAAATCATTCAAAAAACATGTTAAACACATTTTCCTTTACTACTCCTTTAAACCCCTTCTCCTTCCTCTGCAGGACAGGAGCCCTCTGCAATCCAGCAGGGTTCAAAGCTTTTTGTATACTTTTTTTCCTGCATAAATAACATGAAATGAAATGAGAGAGAGAGTGAGAGTGAGAGAGAGAGAGAGAGAGAGAGAGAGAGAGAGAGAGGCACGGCTTTGAATGTAAAAGTGTAATAGAAAGACACTTGCACATGACCTGAATGTAGAATAAACCGCACTCACATATCACACTACACACACATACATACACATTACACTCTGCTCACGCACTGATCACTACTTTTTGTATATTGTTATTTTTCTTAGCATATTTCTTGCGCCAGCATTTTGTACTTGCTCTTTGCACTGTACTGTCTTAGCACTGTCTATTCTCGTTCTTGCACCCTGTCCAATGTTGTCTCCATGTTATGCACCAACACGACCAAAAGCCAAATCCTACATTGAAAAACAGCATGGTTGGCAATAAAACGATTTTGATTATATAAAAACGGCTAAAAGTAGGTTAATACAAATAGCAAGCTACTTACTTTAAGTGTGTCTAGCACTCCTCTATTCTTAAAAGTCTGGTAAAGTCTCTTCCTCAGCTCATCTGGGGATAAAGCCTCCTCCTTGGCTCCAGACATGTTGACCCTGAGAAGCAAGACAAGAAGTTAACGTTAGGAGGACATAGACAACCCCACTTGCTGGGTGTTTAGAGGTAAGTTAGCTATCTACTACTCAGTAAAGTTACTCACTTACATTACGATTTAAATATATACAATTCAGCAAATTAGTCGTTCAAATAAATGAACTTGTTACCTACTACCTAGTAACCAGCCAGCGTCCTCCAGTGCCTACAGTTTAAAATCCGGCCAACTGTCATGTTGTTGTTTAGTTCCGGGCGCACAGTTATGACGTTAGCGCAAATTGTGATATGAAATGTGATATGAAATGTGAATTCCAATCATTCAGTAATATATATCTTATAATTCAAATGATACGTATTTATTTAGGTTTCATATGTATAACATAAAGACATTGTGTCTGAAAACGTATTTCTAGTGTGCTAACGTTTCATATCGTCATCGAAATGCGACAACATTCACAAGACAGGAAGACGGATCTTTTTGACAGGTAAACATGATTGTAAAATTGTTAGGGTATAAACATGTCTTTACGCCACTATCTGATTTAGAAACGTAAAGATCGAACGCATAGCTATGAATCTCGACAATAAGAGAATATTTGCTAGGTTTAACAATTGCTTGCTTAGCTAACGTTAGCGAGCTAGCCTATCGATAGCTTCTCTCGTTTGCCCCTTAGCTTCGGATCACTTATCAATTATTAGTCAAATATCAGTCATTATTTTAATTTTGTTCACCTCGCTTGTATATTTACACTGAATTCGTGTGTTGTTTTAGACAGCGCATATTGCTGAAAGCGATCATGTCTGGGAGTTTTTATTTTGTCATGGTTGGTCATCATGACAACCCTGTCTTTGAGATGGAATTCTTGCCTGCTGGTAAAGCAGAGTCGAAGGTATATCTTATTTCTTATGTTGTTTTTTAGAATATATTATATATTTTGGTCTATATGCAATGTTCACTCATTTCTTCTATAACTAGTTATAAAGCTATATAAAGCTAATTGCTTTCTCAAAGTATGTATTTGAAGACGTCTAACCCTAACCCTACAGAACATGTTTTGGATTTGGACTGAAAATGACATGTTAGAGCAATGTTAACAATATTTGAAATGTGTATCCAATGCTCTATTAATGTTCTATTAATACATCCATGATCCAATGTCCGTTCTGCTTTTCTGCTAACAGGATGACCACCGTCACTTGAACCAGTTCATTGCGCATGCAGCCCTGGATCTAGTGGATGAAAACATGTGGCTGTCTAACAATATGTACTTGAAAACTGTGGACAAATTCAATGAGTGGTTTGTCTCAGCCTTTGTCACTGCGGGACATATCCTTTCTTGGCTCTCACTCACCTCAGTCAAATGTTCAATCTAACAGGCAAATACTATGACATGAAACACGAAGCATGCTCTATACTGGCTATTGTTTGGTAATCCATCCTTGTCTCTGTTGTTCACTTAACTGTCTCTCTTACATATGAGATTCATCATGCTTCATGATGTGCGACAAGAAGACGGGATAAAGAATTTCTTTAATGACGTGTACGATTTATACATCAAAGTGAGTTACTTTTCTATGCATACATGTACTCTAAACATTAACAATTTGGTAAATGTGGGTTCATACTTTTTTTTTTTTCTCTTCCAGTTTGCAATGAATCCTTTCTATGAAACAAACGCGCCGATCCGTTCCACGGCGTTTGACAGAAAAGTGCAGTTCCTTGGAAAGAAGCATCTCCTGAGCTGATCAACTAACCTGGAGAACCGATTCATTCTTTCGTATACTGGTTGTGTGCAATTTGTTGAGTCTTGGGAGTCAGAATAGTTCATTGTTTGTACATATGTTTCATTCACTTTTCAAATGGCTTTCAATCATTCATACCTGCCGTTCTGTTACATTAGTCTGAATGGTCCATTAACAGACTTGAGTGTTGATGCTGAGAATGATGATGTGCTCCTCTGTAGCAACTCTTGATTTCATGGATGAGTTAGATTGATCTATCAGATAACAAATACTGGATTTGTTCCAATCATTAATCACAGCTTCTCTTTTAGTTTGTTCTCGGCATTTGATGGCATACAAACAGCAAGTGTCCCATTGATCACTGCCTGGCATAATCAGGGAATAGCATCCAGTGACCTTTTGTCCTCAGTCTTGTGCCTTGTCATAAGATACTTGTTAACTATTCCTGGACCTGCCTACGTGAAGGGTATTATCTTTATTGGATCTGATTTCATTTGGATGCAGTAATCACAGCAAGCTAGAAACAAACTTGCTGCTGAAAGTGTATGTTGGCTTTGTAAATACTGCAGCAGTGGGAATAAATATCAGTAAAAGAGAACATTTCCTTATTTCTTCCAATTTTATTATGTATACCTATCACCCTGGCCACAATGCTGTATACAATATGAATGATGATAAAATGAAACAATGTTTGCCAGAAATAAGAAAGGTGTGATTCAAAATGCATTATGGTGAAATCAATTTTCATGTTTGTTAGTAAAAATGCATGTTCAATGTTGACAGAAATACTGGACACTGTGGAAAGGCCACTCAAATAATTCCCACCATTACATCATGAGAACATCTGTAGCTGTATTGTTTGTCTCAGGATCTTATCCTCCAGTGTTGATTGCTTAATAATCACATAAAACTTGAAAAAGACAATATGGTACAGGCAAAACTGAAGAAAAGCCTCCATGTTAAATTTCCCCACCTCTCTTCACAATGTAGTGGCAAGTGCTTTACCTTAAAGATCTCAGAAATAAATGACTTAATACATTACAATTATAACATTTTGTAATAAATATGAATATATTATTGTTCATATTTTAAATTATCAAGCTCTCCAGTTATTTGCAGCATCACATTGAGATCACATTGAGACTTTTCTGCATATGGATGACAGTTTCATCATCAGTGAAGCTTAAATAATCATACTAATACTGCCACCAGCTCAGGCAGCTCATCTCAACCTCCATTCAAATAGTCTGAGTCACAGCGAGAGAAACCTTCCTCATATTTCAACAAATGAGGAACCTGCTTTATTATTTTCAGAATGAAAAGAAAGTGAAACTTGCCATGTCCCCAAGTCCAGGCATGATGACTGACTAGCCATCTCCTCCTGCTTCACATCACTAGCTAACCTCAAAACTGACGCAAAGCTGAGCGGGCACTCACTCACTGATGAAGTGAGCAAAGTAAACACATCTTCCTCCCTGCCATTTGTTAATTTGGCCACACTGCCTAAGCAGTCACGCATTATGAACAGGAACTGAAACTTAAAACAAATATTTCCGCTACAGTACCACCAAGTGTAATAACAGCTTAGAATGTGATGTTTTTAGAAAACTAGTATTGTTCAAAGATTGCACATGTTGAAACACCAATGTGCATCCTGACACAATCTGACATACACACTTAAAACTGAGACTAGAAAATCTCAGTGGAATATCGTCCATCCACTGATTCTAACCACTGCTTGATGTCAATGCGTCGCACGGTCAGTTCAGTGAGGTTTCTCGTGGGTGATCCATCAACAGCAGGCGGCACTCGAGCGAGGCTTTCTGAGCAGGTTGACCGTGTCTGTGGGGATCAGGTGGTCCCCTCTCTCCTCCGTGGCCAGCACTCTCCTCACAGCCTCCTCAAAGGCTGCAGCCACATTGGTGGCGTCCTTGGCGCTGGTTTCGTAGTACGGGTGGTTACCATTCTCCTGGCACCACAGCTGGGCTTCCTCGGTGGACACTTGCCTTTCCATCACATCCAGCTTGTTCCCAAGCACCACGAAGGGGAACGTCTCCGGCTCCTTGACGTCCGCGTAGTAGATGAATTCCTTCTTCCAGTTGCCCAGGTTGAGGAAGCTCTGGCTGTCGTCCACGCTGAAGGTGAGCAAGCAGCAGTCGGAGCCGCGGTAGAAGGGCGTCCTCAGGCTGCGGAAGCGCTCCTGGCCGGCCGTGTCCCAGATCTGCAGGGTGACCAGGTGCCCGTCCACCTCCAGGTCCTTGTTGAGGAACTCCACGCCGATCGTGTGGAAAAGGTGCGTGTCAAACTTGTTGGTGACGTAGCGGTTCATGAGAGAGCTCTTCCCCACACCTCCATCCCCCAGCAGGATGACTTTCAGCAGGGCAGACTTGCCTGCCATGGCTGCTCACCCCTCGACTGCTCCTCTGTAGGACAGGACACAAGGCTGTATGAGACTTTGTATGCCCTCGTATTATTAAGATCTTATTTTAAACCCAAATGTATGACTCGTATAAAGAGGCGCAGTGTTAGTAACCATCTGAAAACAGCAATGAATATGGGCATGTTGAGAAATTCAACACGGCGCTATAATAAGCAGACAAACATGCAGGGGGAGGACTGCATTTGAACCTTTGCTGAGAGTCAGAGACGAGAGAGATGAGACTACCAGTGGAATGATTGAAGCCTCCTCGCGTCTCAGCTGGTGTGGATCATGTGCTGCGGACACCGGCCCTAGGTCACATGCATCTCGGTGTCATGTTTGTCACTGAATCGAGTCCAACTTAGCTAGCACTGGAACAAAAAATGCAGACATCAATGTCGCGCAATTGGTGAACTGGCTAGCTAACTAACAAAACTATGAAGCTACAAAGTAGCCATTGCTGCATTTACGTATCAATAACCTAGATAACTAGTTTAGCCAGGTACCAACCTTACTTTCCACCTTTCTAAGAAGCACCGTCTCTCAGCACTCTGGTCCAGCTAACGCGTTAGCATTACAGCGAGCTAGCTAACGCTAGCTCTAATAGCTACAACCTGGACCCCAGAGACGTTAGCAGTACCATAACCAGCTAGCAAACTAACTAAGGTCAGAGTTACTCCCTGTAACAACCGCCGTCAACAACCAAGCTTACTTTGACATTTGACAACTAGCTACAGCAACACTTACTTGTCAACAACACAGTGACTTGCTAGCTGACGTTTTGTGCTCTGCTGATCGTTCAATTTTGCTGCCCACGTGACTCGACTGATATCTGCAAGTGCAAGTAAGAGCATGGCCGCCAGAGGGCGACATTTAACCATCAAAGCATGGTGAAGGTTTATCCCTCCCTCTGTGCCCCCCCTCTCTCTCTCCCTCCTCTTTCTAGGTGGGACCTCATTTATAAACGTTGCGTAAGTACAAAAGCGTGCGTAACCCATGCTGAGCAACTTTCTACGCAACTTTCGGTATTTATAAAAAACGAGCTGAGCGATAAGTATGCGGAAGGTGTGCGTAACTCTACGCACACTTCGACCCTCCTTTAACTACAATAAGCATGTTTCTGGAGAAAGGGGAAAACGCGACTCCGATGGCAGAGGGATGAAACTCGGGAAAGTCTGCGAAACACATGACATATTGAATAATAAATACATCGGTGCAAGAAACCCTCCAATGTGTCACACAGTTTAAACTGAATCAATCGCCACCGTAGCCTATAATCACGAAATAATGATATTTAATAAATAAATTGCTTTGGATGTGTCTGTGAATTGACCCATTTGTGTCATAATATAATGTTATGTTGTAGGCCTATTCATTTATAGGCTATCCCGAGAAGCATCACGGGCAGTAGCCTATGAATAAAAGCCACATATTACGTTGATAACACAACACGACACGAGCCTATAGGCTTCATAGAAATGATTGTCGATAGCCTACAACTATAAGGCCTATACCGCACCAAACAAATGTTGCATTCGGCGTTGAAGTATATTTATTCAGTTAATCATTTATTTAGTTAATTATTTGTATGTTTAATTATACACCTATTCATTCGTTAATGTATTTATGTATTTATAGCCTATATTTGATTAGGCTTTTATGTAAAACCGAATGACCACTGAGGCAAGCCGCAATTACAATGATGTTGAGCGGTGAATGGAAATGTCCTACTTGAGGCAACTGTAGGCTACATTAGGCTATATTGTACATCATCATATATCCTCATATTGTCTTATGATTGTCATGTAGCAGGCATGCGAGGAATGTGGTCCACTGACCATTTATAGGCAATTGTGGGCGTTAATTGGGGTAACGCGCGTTCACGTGCGCC
Source organism: Borostomias antarcticus (assembly GCF_949987555.1). NCBI lineage: Eukaryota > Metazoa > Chordata > Actinopteri > Stomiiformes > Stomiidae > Borostomias > Borostomias antarcticus. Next base: position 22,887,804 of record NC_140242.1, read on the forward strand.
AAGTTAAGTGTTGATTGTGATTTATAAAGGGCAGCTGGCGTAGGCGTGCCTGAGTGAACATGGATTGATACGCAGTGTTTATAAATCGGAGATTTTTTGTGCTTATATTTTCGTACTTACTTAGCTAAGCAAACGTAGTTACGTGGACTCTACGCAATGTTTATAAATGAGGCCCCTGGGCCGCTCTGCTTTACTCAGTGTCCTTTGCACCTTGTGTCTTGTTTGCTCAACGTGTTTTTATTGGTTAAGCCCCACTCTGACCCTCATTAAAAAGTAGCCTACTACTGAATCACTTCTCAACACTACTATACAATATCTACCCAAAATCTACTTATTCCACTACTTGATTGCTATTAAGATGTGCAGCAAACTAGTAGTGATTTATGTATTAATTTCAGTAGTAATTAGTAGAGAATTGGGACGTATCACTACTGATGATAACTACATAATAGCTATCTAAATCCCTACATGATTACTTAATTACTTGTCACATTACAGTATATAGCTTTTGGAAAGGGACAACACACTACTAATTCCTTCACATGTATTATTGAATTACTACACAATGCTTATACACTTACTGCGGCATATGTCTTCACAATCCCTATTGAATTACTACTTCTTTCTGTACTGATCTCTATTGGATTTCTTTTCATTTTTTACACAAACCCTTTTGAATTACTATAAAATCACTGCGGGTCATCCAATGATCATAGGGTCGGCGGTTCGAATCCCAGCTCCTCCTGACGACATGTTGAAGTGTCCTTGGGCAAGACACGGAACCCCAAATTGCTCCCGATGAGCAGGCTAGCACCTTGCATGGCAGCTATCGCCATTGGTGTGACAATGGGTGAATGAGAGGCCTTCATTGTAAAGATCTTTGGATTAAAGCGCTATACGTGCAGTCCATTTACCAATACCATTTACCAATTGCTACTGTCTCACTATTTAGCTTTTGGGAAATGACTACATAAAAACTATTAATTTCTTCACATTTATTATTTAATTACTACCTCATACTTACACACTTACTGCTGTATGCCTTCACAATCTATTGAATTATTTCCTTCTGTACAGTATGTGTACAGTGTTGTGTATTACTGATCTCTATTGAATTTATTTTCATTTCTTATACAAACCCTTTTGAATTACTATAAAAAACTGACACATTTACTAAATTACTATTTGTCTATTCAGTATCATGGTATAGTGCATATCAATTATTATCAAACAAGAATGATCTTACACAAACTTTATTTCAATAATTTATTACTATTACTGTAACACAGTGCCCGTTCACTCACTCACTCCACAGTTTTGGGTTTTAGACCTTTTAAGGCTTTGTCCTCGTAATTCAACTTGGCCTCAATGATCTTCAAAACATCCGATTTGCTGAAACCGCACTTCTCCATCACGTAACCTGTATGAGAGAAAAGACATGCACAGAACAGCCATCTGTAAGTCACATGTGGGAATTTGCAAATAGAGGTCAACCTCATGAGACAAGACAAAGAAAAAAATTGAACTTATTCTTGCCAAGAACCGCCGCCAGATTTCTGATGTCAAGAGCCTTCTTTGGAGTTTTATGAATGTGGCACTTCTTTCCGCTCAAACTACTCTGAGCAAGCTCTTCCTTTGTGAAAAGCAAGGTCAGTAGATCACTGGTCAGTTTCCAGTAATGTGAATGGTCAGAGTATCGAAGTGAAGCTTCAGCCACAAAGATGCCTCCTTCAATGTCAGCCTGGCATAGAAAACAGATAACAGTACAGAACATTTGAGTACAGATAGAAAGGTAATTCGAATTTCATCAGTCAACAAATTAACTGTTTTGCCTAAACAAATATTTGAGAAAAAACAAACAGACCTATTGCATTGAAAACCTTTATTGTCCCCACTGGGGAAATGTTGTTGTCAAACAGTTTAAAAACAGACAGAAAAAATGCAATAAATAAATTAAAGCTGCTACGCAGCGATGAGGCGGGGCCAGGCAATTTCCGACAAGTTTAGGAGCAATAAGCGAGAGAATAGGAGGACAACAAGAAAGTCGACATTCCAATGTTCATTTTGTACATTCGTATCGTATCGTAAAACATTTGTAAAACATTTTGATGCATTGTAAGCTCGATTTTGATAATTAAACAATCTGGTCAATGAGTTTGTGAATTACAGTCTGAAGATCCAGTGTAGCAAGTTTGGTGTTAATTGATTGAAAAATGTGGGATGAGATATGTCTATTAATTTTTACAGGTTTTGTTTGCTTTTCTTCCTAATTGAACATTAACTTCAGCAGCTGTGTACTCAGTCAGTTGCCAATCAATTGATTTAGTCATTGTAATCCTCGGCGGGGGTTGGGTAGGGTTGCCAACAGCGATGTCTCCGATTAGTGGAGCTTGCGTTGGATTGTGGGTAACGCAGTTTTCTCTGTATGAAGTGTTGGTTTCAGAGGACAGAATTAAACATATTTTTCAAAATTCAATTTTTGAGATAAAATTCTGAAAAAAATCACACTACATCTTGGATATGTGGCCAATGTTGTCTTATATAGCGCTTTTAAACCTTAGCGGCACTCAAAGCTCTTTACAATGGCCTCTCATTCATCCATTCACAGTAGCTGCCATGCAAGGTGCTAACCTGCTCATTGGGAGCAATTTTGGGGTTAGGTGTCTTGCTCAAGGACACTTCGACATGTGGACAGTCGGAGCTGGGATTCGAACCACTGACCCTTCGATCACTGAACGACCTGCTCTACCAACTGAGCTACAGCCGCCCCTGTTATGATTTTTTAAAGTTTTAAACTTTAGACTGTTGCTGTAGCGCCACCTTCAGGTTTATTGACCTACAATGCAGGGTGAGGACTTTGGGTATAGTACTGGAGCTATGTGCAAATGTTGGTGATTTTTTGTCCACGGGAAGTTAGACTTCAGTGGAAGATGGAGAATAATAATAATAATAATAATAATAATAATATAGGCAAATACAATAGGGTTCCGGCAGCTACACTGCCTGGCCCCTAATAAACAGTGCACGCTCAATAAGTAAGCACAGTGCAAGCTAAGATGCAAGCTAAAGTGCAAGTGCAAACTAAAGTGCTCAAGTTCATGTGCAGTCAAAATCTGAGTAGCAGGGGTCTTCAACAGCCTATCAGCTCCGACTCCAGGTCTCCCCCACCCTGCAGGGCCTGGTTGTGGAGTCGGAGTGCAGCTGGAATGAAGGACTGTCCAAATCTTTTTGTACTCTGACGGGGGAGAACAAATCTGTGGCTGAATTTGCTCCTCAGCTTTGTAGCATCCCTCACACAGATGTTGCCACCCCAGCAGGCTACGGCGAAGAACAGGACGCCGGCGACCACCGACTGATAGAACATTTGCAGCAGCTTGTTGCAGACATTGAATGACCTCAGCCTTCTCAGGAAAACAGTCTGCTCTGACCCTTCCTGAAAAGAGCCTCGGTGTTGTCCGTCCATTCCAGTTTGTTGTTGATTTGTTGTTGTTGTTGTTGTTGATTTGCTACTGGGTAATTGCACCTTGTCCATAGCACCTGAAAGTGATTCCACTTTCTCTAGCAGATTTGGTAGTTCTATAAGGACAGACACACAAGAAAACATCACACTGAAATGTAACAAGCCTAAGAATGAGAGGACTCCAGCAAGGCGCTTAGACTGGCAAGATCCATGAGTCGGTTGCTGCTCAGGTTGCAGAGCGTGATCCAGGGGCGGACTGGCCATCGGGAGCACCGGGAGCTTTCCCGGTGGCCTGGTGCGCCAACTGGCCTGGCTCATTGAAGGTGGAGAAATGCCACTGGATCTCAGAGCAGAAATCAAGCCATGTAGTCAAAGGAATTGTAGACCGCCGAGACAGGTGTAGTGGATTATTTTCTCAGTTTTGTTGCAACCTGAAGTCTTAAAGGCCCTACGGAAGCGGAAGTGTTTTCCGCCCAAAAAGACCACATTTCCCATGAGCCTCCGCACGCACTGTCGTAAACCTTAGCTACCTGAGCCGGGTGTTTTGAAGACGGAACGATGGCCACTGACGAGGTAATTACACTGGTCTTACTAGTAACGTTACTTTTGTTTTGACAATATATAACGGTCATATTTAAATTATTCTTCGTCTTGTCGGCGGCGTAAGCTACTGCAGTAAATCATTTCATCATTCCAAGGAAGTTCTGGATGACCCGACCACAAAATAATAATCTAAAATTAAACTACATACTGTACAAGAAACGACATTTGTCGAAAATGGACACATAAGCAAGTGTGGGTAATGTAGATTCACCCACATTAAAATGAGACTGTTTCGTAACCAAAAATAAACGCCTCGGGGTACCTTTAAATATCAAAAATTATAATCATATTGGAAACTCAAAATTCTTGAAAAGTACTGGAGTCGAGCAGAGACTGATGCAAAAGAGTTTATTGAGTTCAACAGAGTCAACACCAATAAACCATTTTGAGTAGGTCCTGACACAACTGGACTTTTAAGAGTTTGTCATTATATTTTATACCCCAAATGAGTGCCCTCCTGACTAAATCCTTGCCTATTTTTAAAACAACTAATATGAGACCCAAATATGAGGACACGTCCAGGTCAATAGGCATATCTTATAGCATTATTCTAAAAATATTGGCATCTCGTCTGAACAGGTTGGAACCAGTTGGAATCAGTTTCTTGGGGAATTTCCAGTGTATCCAAACCAACAAACGAGTGCCTTGCCCGTGCACCTGGTCTTCCCTGCTGATTCAACAAGTTCTGTATGGCTTTACTCCAGTATTGGGTCCCTAGAGGAGATTTTTTAAAAGCTTTTATTCTCCAAGGTCATGTTATTCTGTATACAGGTGCATCCCTATACAGTATGCTCTGTCTAAACAAAGGTACATAGTCTACAACAAATGAGATTAGTCCTTACTTTTACAGTGTCACAAATGTGTTCCAGTGTGTTCATACATTGTGTTGCATAATCTTCCAGTGTGTTAGAAAAAGCTCTCAATGTTCCACAAAAATCCTCATCAAAGGATTGTATCGAGACAGATCTGGGGAAGGGTACAAAAAAGTTTCTGCAGCATTGAAGGTCCCAAAGAGCACAGTGGTCTCTATCATTCGTAAATGGAAGAAGTTTGGAACCACCAGGACTCTTCCTAGAGCCAAATTGAGCAATTGGGGGAGAAGAGCCTTGGTCAGGGAGGTGACCAAGAACCTAACGGTCACTCTGACAGAGCTCCAGCGTTTCTCTGTGGAGATGGGAGAACCTTTCAGAAGGACAACCATCTCTGCAGGACTCCACCAATCAGGCCTTTATGGTAGAGTCGCCAGATGGAAGCCTCTCCTCAGTAAAAGGCACATGACAGCCTGCTTGGAGTTTGCCAAAAGGCACCTAAAGGACTCTCAGACCATGAGAAACAAGGTTTTGCTGAACCTGGTTTGCTGAAACCAAGAATGAACTCTTTGGCCTGAATGCCAAGCGTCATATCTGGAGAAAACCAGGAGCCACTCATCACCTGGCTAATACCCTCCCTATGGTGAAGCTTGGTGGTGGAAGCATCATGCTGTGGGGATGTTTTTCTGCGGTAGGAACTATGAGACCTGTCAGGATAGAGGGAAAGATTAACCGAGCAAAGTACAGAGAGCCCACAGCCGAGACAACAAAGGAGTGGCTTCAGGACAAGTCTGTGAATGTCCTTGAGTGGCTCAGTGAGAGCCCACTTGAACCCGATTGAACATCTCTGGAAAGACCTGAAAATACCTGTGCACCAAGTAACGCTCCCCACCTAACCTGACAGAACTTGAGAGGATCTGCAGAGAAGAATAAGAGAAATAGGCCAAATACAGGTGTGCCAAGATTGTAGCGTCATACCCAAGAAGACATGAGGCTGTAATCGCTGCCACAGGTGCCTCAAAAAAGTACTGAGTAAAGGGTCTGAATACCTATTTACATGTGATATTTCAGTTTAAAAAAAAAACATTTACATTATTAAAAATAAACTTGTTTCACTTTGTCATACTGGGTATTGTGTGTAGATTTGTGTGAGGGGAAAAATAATTTAATCCATTTTGGAATAAGGCTATAACATAACAAAATCTGGAAGTGAAGGGGTGTGAGTACATTCCGGATGCACTGTACATTCCAATAGACATCCGCATTCAACTGGAGACGGGCATGGAGACAGTGGGGTATTTGTGACAGTACGTCAGTGTTTATTCCATGCAGTTGCTTGCTTTGATTGTATTCTCCTGGGTACCCTTTGCACTGTACAATAAATAACATGGGAAAGTGTCAGGATTGGTTGATCAGAATGCCATTTGATTTGATTTATTTGACATTTAGTTAAAATACATGGCGTAAAATACAGACATGGTTCCCAAACAAACTTCAAGGATAAAAAACACAGTCATGGACTTATTTCCATTGTGGTCCTTGGTCTCAAACATATAAAAACAGTACAACAAACAGACAGACATTGGTGAAAAAATACATTCAAAAGGAGACTGAGGAGGAGACCAGAGATTAACAACGAATCAGATGGCCAGGTACATTAGATGAGGCCAAGTATGGAGCTCATAAATTCAGGTATTAGTATGTACAGTAAGGGGGCTACGGGTGAGGAGGGAGGGACAGAAAGAGAGTGCTGGCCGTTGGTTTGGCGCCCCATTTGTTTTGTCTTGATGTTTTAGGAATCTGTATTGATGTGATGTCTTGTTTTAAGACATCACATCAACACGGTGACACAAATAGTACAGGTGAGAGGTAACACAGCACACACACTCACACACACACACACACACACACACACATGCAACTTCGGGGGTCACCGGTGGAATTTGTCTTCTGCATTTTCCCATCAAAGCTGTCCTCCTCCAGGGGTAGTCAGGAGCATTGGGCAGCCTCATCAGTGGCCCCCGGGGACCAAGTCCATGTGTTCACTCCAAGTCCTGGTCAGGGACAGGACTGAAGAGCATCTGTTCTTCTGCATGTTTTTCATATTAGCTTCTTATGGGAGGAAACCCTTGCAAACATGGAAAGAACATGCAAAATCCACCAGAAAGGCCCCCGGAGACCTTGCTGTGAGGCCACAGTGCTAAGTACTGCTTCAGCGTGCCGCACGTGATTTATGGGTTCAGTGTCTTGCTGAAGGACACCTTGGCACACTGCCGGGAGCTGGGATCGAACCGGGGACCTTGGGATCCCCATCCAGCCACTCTACCTCCTGAGCTACGTCTTGATCCTCCGCCGGTCGCTCTACCTCCCAAGCTACTTGCCGCAACACAAGGATGGAATTTGGTTAAAGAAAGGCTTAGAAAAACGTAGAAAAAAACATTTTTAATGTAATACAATATGAAAGCACAATTTACAGCAGTTATGAATTGTAACATACACTAATATGATCATTCAAACTAACAAACCTTCAAAAGAAGACTTCGGGGTGAATCTTATATTCATACTTTGATTTAATGAATGTAACTAGTCAAAATATGTCTTACATACTTTCTATTTTGCTGCTAACTTCACATACAAAAGCAACACACAATACTGTCTATGTTGACATGGATAGATCCTGACATTTCCTCATTAAACCTGAGATCTTATGTGAATATACTGTAGTGAACCACATGAAAATATTCATGATTTTTTTGCATTGCCATTTGCTATTGTGTCTTTAAAGGTAAAAGACACACTGAAACTCTAACTATGAGGTGCATCCATATCCATTCAATAGCCGACTGTGAATTGTTGAGCCGGTGTCAAACAATCAGTAATCATCAACTTTCCCTAATACTTGTATCGCCAAAACTCAGATACTACACATTGAGGCAGAGTCTCTGTAAGATATGTGTGTGGTACAGTATGTCACTGGCCACTCTGAGGAAGAGTCCGCTAAGATTAAGAAACGATCTCAGCCGGGTCTCTGGTACGGTACGTGGAGCGGACAGAGATCCTGGTAGAAGAGCAGTTTAAAAGATAGTTTCATCCTCTTGACAGGGACCTGACGTCAGCACAACGTTGTCCAGTCCAATCTCTCCTCCAACACCTCTACCACGCTCAGCCTCAAAGATCACCTGAAGGGGGGGGGGGGGGGGGTCATGGAGACAGAGTTAATGCTTAGATTTTTTGGGTAACGGGAACTTGTGAAGTCAACCCATGCAACACCACTGCATTATAGAACTCATGAAATACAAATATTCCAGGCACTATCATGAGTACCAGTCTGTGTTTTATTACTGCAGGTGTGTGGATTGGAACAGTGACTCACAGACTGCGGAGCCTCCTGCTTCCACGCCACGGTGAGCAGCTCCGTCTGCCAGCCCTGCCCCCGGCTGCTGCTCTGCTCCCACACCGGGTAGGCGTTGTTGTCCAGCAGCACCCTCAGCGAGCCCACCTGGGTGTCTGTCACGCGGTAGTTGAAGGTCAGGCAGAAGCTGCCCTGCTGGACCTTGTCGCTGAGCAGCAGCTTCAGCCTGGCCTGGTCCTTCGTCTCCCCCAGCAGGCCGCTCATCGCTATGTAGTACTCCACACCTGGGGGGGGGGGGGGGGGGCGGGATCAGGGGAAGGTCAGAAGTGGAAGTGTCAGCCGGATGGGGGTGATCATAAAAATGTTCTGCATTATGGAGTCTTCATCTCTGTATCTCTATTGTATGGGTTTGTTTGGCTATAATGTGATTGCGGTGAAGTATCGGCCTTCACTTTTCAGCCACTTTGTCAGTTGGGAGTATAACAGGCAACACACAGGGAATTCATTCTACTGAAACCACCTGAATGTGCACCATACCGTTTTCATGGTAGGCCACACTCCAGTCCATGTCGTCATCCTTGTCTTGCACCCACTCACAGGCTCCTTGATCAAAGTTGCAGTCCATAATGAATTCTGGATGGTAAAGTCAAGAGTTAGAAGTCTTAGCAGTAGAGTTGTGCAATAAAATCAATACAGCAATGCATCACAATATTTTTTTTCCACGATACTGTATCGATTTTCCGCAATACTTCCACGATTCTGCGATACAAGGAAAATATACAGAACAAGACAGAATAGATATAGATATAAAATGAAGGATAGAATTCAATCATCAATATATTATTCATCTTTTAAATTGTTTTAAAATGTCCTGCTGTATTTTTCAATTTTCAGTAATTTATGTAGAGTATCGCAATATGTATCGTATCATATGACAGTGTATCGTGATATAATGGTATTGTGATTTGTGACCTGTGTATCATGATACCTATCCTATTGTGAAGTCCTTGCCAATACCCAGCCCTACTTGGCAGTAAATATCAACAAATAAACTGAGGATTACCTTCCTGCATGGCTGCTATTCCAATTTCTTTGACTTCCGTTACGGGACCAAATACTGATTCAAAGTCCTCCGGAGCTGCTTTGAGAGAGAGAGATAACGCCAAGTCAGTGTCAGTGTATCACATGAGCTCTTTTGGTAAGCTATCAAGACACAGTATAATATTACATGTTAAGACTGATAGTTGTTTAGAAGTGGGGAAAAAATGATCGACAGTCAACAGGAAATAAGATGTGTCATTACTCTGTCTTAATATCAAAACAAGACATCTAAGATCTAAGCATTCCTCAGAAGGTATGTTATCCCTAAAGATCATTCCAACATTACGCAGTTGAAAGATTTCCCCTCATAAAACCAAAATCCCACGAGGGGTTTTTCAGCTGCGGGTGCCGACCTGCCCCACTGTCACTCATCTGCTGCGATAGCACCTTTTGACTGGAGGATATTGTAACTCAAGCGCTTTAAAGCTCTCGCAACAAACTTCCCCCTCAGTGAGCGTCCGCAGACAACCAGGTGTACGGTGGCTGAACTAATTGACCCTGCCCAGCGGGAGGGGGGGTTGTGTCGGAGGTGGCTGATGACAGACTCTCCCTCTGAGAGCTGTTTGCACAACAGCTGTTCTGAGGGGACGATAATAAAGGCTTGGAGTCTCTGCACATCCCTCCTTCCTTCCTTCACCCCCCCCCCCCCCCCCCCCCCTTCGTTGTGGATGGTAAGCAGCCCTGGGGAGGGTTGTGTCCCTGGGCGGCGCTCACATGCCGACAGAGTAAAATTCCTCCCTGGCGCTGATGGATGTCTCAGGGGCCTGTCTCCTCTTGCTGTCTGAGTCCTGATGGAGGCTCTGTCTGCCAGGCTTGTTTCCATAAAGATCAAGACGCGCACTGAAAGGCAGCCTCGTTACTGTCTCACTCCATGGCGCAAGTGATCCTTCGCCGATTCTATGGGTTCTTATCTTAAGCTGCAGAGCCAGGAGTCTGAGCCTGGAAGTAACAAGGACAGGACAGCGTGTGCAGACGTGTTTAGTATCAACGGTCAGGCTCCGATGTCTCTGAGTCCTTGCCATGCTTTAGCTGTATTGTTTTAATGGACTCATGGGCTCTTTACACTGCAAGGCCTGGTTTGCCTTCTGACCGTGAGAGCACTCAGAGGCTCAGAGGGGGGGAAGGTCATGGAGCCGGTCATGTGTGGCAATTTGAGGGATGGCTCAAGCACATCCTCCTGTTTCCCATGCGCGCCTGCATGTCTACTCATTTTGTATGGGATTGTCACTCTGACAGCACCGTTCCACAGCTGCATTTTGTCCTGAGGCCTACTCTCCACTCAGACGTTGATAAGGGTGAAACGGAGGACTCTTTTCAACTGAGTTTGCATATTACAATACTGATTTATTTCAGTAGGATTTAGTGTTTGATATTGTTGGGAAACATGAAACATGAATTATTCCCAATGTATGTGAGGCAGAAGAGATTCCCCACTACAGTCGGATTGCTACCCAATGTCATTCACAGAAGATGTGAGAGTGCAGAGCTGAACGTGAAGCCACAGGCTCCTGCTTCTCTCAGATCCAGTGATGTTTAGAGGCCTGACCTTGAGGCATGGTAAATCACAACCTCATGCTGTCCGACAGACAGGCCGACACTACACCGTTGCTTAGCAGTCCACCATGCAATATATCTTTTTAGCTGCGACCAGCAGCTCTATAGCTCACTCTGTCAGTTGGTCGGCCCACCAAGCTCCTGGATAACTCAAGAATAATGCTCTAAATTTGTCTGCTGCAACTAGAGCACTGACCTGATGAAGATCCATTAGGATCGAAACGTTGTTCGATAAAGTCTTTTAACTACAGCCAGTGTGCGGGTCTAAAAACATGCTTCAACTAAGAGTAATTATGCCAGAAAGAATTACTATGATTCGTCCATAGGTGGTGCTATAGTAACAAATACTAACAAATTTGTCAGATGCAGAAAAATCAAGTCAGATTTTTCTGCACGTTGAAAATTTGGCAAAACCTATAAAAGGTAACTCATGAAGTCTGATTGGTCTGAAATTTCACATATATGGTGCACGTCTCCATATAAGGTCTTACAGCTAAGAGATCCAGAGAAATTTGCATTAAAAAAAATGTGGATACAATTTTCAAGTGCTTATATAGCTTTTTACAACAATAATCTAGGGACTTGAAACTGGCTGGGCATGGAAAGCCCACAACCATGTTGTACCATGACAAAGCATTTGCAGATATCTGAAAAAAAACAAGGAAATGGCAGGCATTTGAAATTTGACCATAAGCAAATTGGGAAGCTAATGGTAATATAGCGCTTCTCAACCGGATTCAGTGACCATCGCACGTATATATATTCTTGGGTATTCTCTCCATCAAGGGTGATAAGGGTAAGTTGTTCTATTAAAACTATGTATACATTTTAAATTAAAAATCAAATATAAAATTAGCACTAATAATTTGACAATTTTGACTATAAACTCATCTCTCCCATTCTTCTTTTTAGCTGTGACTGGCAGCTCTATAGCTTGCTTTGTCGGTTGGTTAGTTGTTTGGTTGGTCCACAAAAATTGGGTCTTGCTGTACATGCGTGCTGCACATGCATGTATGTGATTGAAGCTATTGCAAATTTACGCTTGTTAAAAAATGCTGCAGTACACACACCTCACCTTCCCTGAGTGCAGTTAGCAAGTGTTGATAGATCATCTGACTCCCACAGCAGAGGCTCAGGTGATGTATAGTCTCCATTATATACTCTACTGTACACTGAAATACTGTGTACTGTTTACAAATGAACCATGCCCTGCGACCGGTTGGTCGCACTACAGTGAACCCGTCTAGTATCGGGGTCACAGGCTTGAGAGAGTCAGATAGCTAGCTCTCTTTCGGATTGCCGACAGCAGGGTTGTGTGACTGAATCCAGTCTCATCATAGGCCAATGTTCTCCTGATAAGTGTTTCGTTTTAGGTTCAGTTAACGTTTAATCAGTTAACCTTGCCCATCCTTAAACAGAACCAAAGCATCATCTCAGTTCATATCTCATGTTCCTTTTTAGACCGTATCCCCTACAGCCCTTTCTCATGATTCCAGCAATGTACCCAAATACTCCCAGGGTGCGCAGATACAATGCGGCCCATATCCGCCCAAGAAACATCATTGAGCGCACCTTTGGTGTGTTGCAAAACAAATTAATAGTTAAGCCTACTGCTTTTGCGTTTTCGCTCCTCTTCCATTGTGTAATTGTGGGATACAACATGCCAAACCCCTCATTTAAATAGGGATGTCTTCACACTTTTTGCACCTGTTGTCGTTCACGCAATTATCCTTGATAGATCATTTGTAAAATGCATTCCAACTAAACATGCAATCTGTAGGACTGCCAATGCAATTTTGCGCTCTTTATTTGGGATCTTAGTAGATAAAGCCTAAGTTGGGTGTGATTGGCTACCAAATTGGGTGTAAATGGGATAAAACCAGAAGAGGAAGAACCAGGCCAGGTTAAGCCTGGCTCATCGCTGATGGACATATACAACTGTTCTTTTGAAAGTTCTGAGGAAATTCCATTCCATGGGCTCCCCCCATCAGTGAAAGGTCTGTGATACAATTACTGTTTTTTGGCTAAGAGCAACAACTTCCAGAAAGATTATGGAAGCTAATTGGATGGAATGAGAGACACTGGATCAGAGCTATGCTCTGGAGGACGGCCACCTTCTACAACTGTACATTGTCTTCCTTCAAGCACGGCCAAGAAACCTGAGGCCTGAGAAATGAGCAGTCAGTTTTGGTGCCTGTAATTAGGGCAGAGCTTAGACTCCGTAAATTCTCTGTGACATGAAGTGCTGGCAAGAAAGGGTAATACCCGTCTTACAAAGGCAAGATGGTAACGGAGAGAGGAGACAGATGGACAGCTGTGTCATTAGATGTTGTTTAAACACCTTAAAATACTTTTTCTCATCAGAAAAGGACAGTTTATTTTCTTGTTTATTCACAGCAGTGGTTTTTCTGAAGGAGTAGGACGGCTGCATATCACATGTGCTCTGGTTTGTGTAAATGTCCGTAGGATCTGTTTGTTTCATCAGATTTGGGGCCACCCATGCTAACAATAAAGACGGATTAGTGGGAAAGGGAGCTAGCGGAAGGGAGGCTTACTGAAAACGTCTCCTCTTGGACTGAGCTGGTTGTCCTCCTCTACCTCCTCCTCTTCCTCCTCCTCAGGGACTTCCTCCTCTTCCTCCTCCCCAGCAGGGAACGGCTCCCGCCCCACCTCTACCGAGCCTATGTAAACCTCTCCTTCGTAGTCGAAGGGCTGCAGGCGAATCTGAGGAGGAGGGGTCACCTGGGGCTCAGGGATGACGTTCTTAATCTCCTCGTCCAGCTTTCCTCCCAGAATCACAGGCCTCACTGGGGAGTCTGGGATCGCTGCAGGAAGAGGAAACGGGTCAGACCTCTGGAACAGCCATCACAACATGGAATCTGCATTAGCGATTCTAAGGTGCACTACTCTATTAACTTACTGTCAGAGATGTCACATCTGTTGTTGTAAAAGGTGATAAGCTCCCAATGACTTACCTGGCTGCATAGAAAATACATTTTCTTTGGAGTACATTTGATTGTCAATGACTGACAGGTGTACACAGAGTGTAGGGTAACAGACAGGAATATCATACTCCATGCAGGTGAAGCATGGCAGGAAGACAGCATACTGTGTGTGGACAGTAATGTACTGCTCTATGCACAAGCAAGGGGACTTTGTAGCATACATTAGAAGTCTGGAATGGTTTCATGCTGAGTTCTGCACCTCATATCAAGCTCTGTATGGTGAGGTCATATAGCCAGCCTGGAGCAACGAGGGAAGGGGTGGGGGGTGGGGGGATCACAAAGCACAGTGATAGGCAAGAAGATATGGGTGGGAGGGGTGGGGCTGCAGGGCGGGGTGCGAACAGAGGAAGCCGAGAGTCTTGCATTCCACACAGTCTCACCATTGAGGAACTCATCTGCACTGCCTCTGTCTCCGTCCCATGTGTTGTGATAAAAGGGCTTGACTACAAAACATAAAGGCATCTTGATTTACACAGGGCCCCCTCCCCTGGCCTGTAGTTTCTCTCGCCTGCTGTGTAACCTAATATAGAAGCGTCCTGCGTGAGGTTCAGTGAGCTCACCGATGGCTCCCATGCACCAGACCTGCCTTAACGCCGTCCTTCATAGGGCTGGCTTTGCTACAAAAGCAGATATTTACCCAGGTGTGATTTCAATTGGGGGCTCTTCTCTCTGACTAACATCTGTAGAGTGCAGACAGGCCTGAAAACAGGAAGCTGGCCTTGGCAGCTCACATGTTAGCTGGTGTTTTAACAGCACAGATGAAATATGCTACGGTACAGGAACTAAGAATTTGAAGCTAAAGATGTTGTAGATACTTTTTAGCTGCGACCAACAGCTCTATAGCTCGCTCTGTCAGTCGGTTGGTTGGTCGGTCCACAAAACTGTCCACAAAAGTGGAATTCTGCTCTTGTCCATACCACAGCAGCACCACAGCTGTTACTAATCCACTAATTACCATTATACAAGAGAGGAGAAGACTCAGTTTCCGCAGATTAAAAATGCTTGTGGCCTACTCTATAGCTTGTATGTGGTTGCAGCTATGGTGAATTCGCACTTGTAAAGCCTCCTACAGACTGTGCGATTTTGGGCTGTCCTAGACAAAAGATTACCAATCTTGGCAATCTCTGTGGTTGTGGCTCCAAAACGGAGGTCCTACATCACACTGGGGGTGAGGTTCAAAGATGACCAATATCATGGTCTTGCAACCAAAGATAGCCTGCGACAAATATCTGAGTGTCAGAAACTTAGGGGGATCATCTCACCTCATATTGACTTGTCTCGTAGCCGCTTGTAGCCTACAGTACGATTCAGAAGTGTCTCATCGCACAGTGTACATGCATGGTCGTACCCAAGATTATAGATTTGTGTCACAAAGTGTGGCTTGCAATAAACTTATAAGATTGAAAAAATATCACAGTCTGTAGGAGGCTTTACTCCATTTTCAGATGCAAGCTCTCGGATATTTAGAGGGATGGATATCTACTGCACAGTTAGTCTCCTGGAAATAAACACTGACTAATCTGAGCCCCGTTGCACACCAACAATCTATGAAATGTTGTCCACTCTCACAATGTCTAAAGATCGGCACATAGTAGGCTACTGTCGATATTCCTCACCTGAGCAGTCGAAGCCACTACCACGGAAGCCAGGCTTGCACTTGCACTTGTAGGAGCCCTGAGTGTTCAGGCAGATGGCGTGGTGGCTGCACTTGTGAGTGTTGGCTACACATTCGTTGATGTCTGGAAAAACAGTGAAGCTGTTTTGAGCTCTTCTAACACACAAACGGTACCATGTTGGTGACATACAGGTCTGGGAGATTGTATACCTTACCTACACAGTCATATTTTCCGTCAACGTACTTCAGATCAAAGCCGTTCTGGCACTTGCAGTAGTAGCTTCCGAAGGTGTTAATGCACTGCCTGTTGTATGGGCAAAGGTTCTTGCCTGTTACACATTCATCAATATCTAATGTGAGAGAAAGGCAAAGGCGGATTGTTAGTTAACATGAAGTCAATGACATCTGATTTCTCCATCCTAACAAAATCACCTACCAATGCTTATTTGATTTATGTTTATTACAGTGGAATATTGACTCCAGTCCACACAAGTAGTTTAGATGGAAGAAACTCAACTGTTTTATCTGACTGGCTACAGATGATTATGTTCTCATGTTAAAAGCCTTGAGACAAAACCAGGACTGTGAAACCACATAATGGCCGTCTTTACGAAGCTGTCTGAGAGCTGACCTCTTCGTGGTGGACACTGCTAATCTACGAACTGGGGAGAGGTCTAATGAGATGACCAAGATGAGAAAGTCCCAGTTGAATAGATGGTTTATGACTGTGTTGAGCGATACTCACCCACACAATTCCTCTCATCAGGGCCCAGCTGCAGGCCCGTGGACGGGCAGAGACAGCGGATCTCCCCCTGCACCTCCTCACAGCCATACTGGCAGTGCGCCAGAGAGCAAGTCCTGGAGTCTGCACACACGCATTTACATTGAACGTTAGCTCTTTGTAGCTTTCCCAACTATACAGTGCATACAGATACAGTAATAGACTGACGTCTGTCTGGAGTGACTCACTGGCACAGGATCCGTCAGGCATGAGGGTGTAGCCGTTCAAACAGTAACACATGTAGCTGCCGTGGGTGTTCATGCAACGGTGTTCACATGGGCGTGGCTTCAGGCCACACTCGTTCAGGTCTGCAGAAAGAAAGAATCTCACGCTCACACTGACATTCTGACGGACTCATCAAGACATATAGAGATGACACTGGACTGAGAAAAGTGGGCGTTTGAAATGTTGATGCTGTTGATGTCTGTGAAGAGACCAGCAGTTTGACCTGCCACGCGTCTCGTCCCATCCCCATCACACTAACCACCACTGACCTTGACTGCACGTCTTCCCGGTGTATCCTGGGAAACATTTGCATTTGTTGGGTCCGACACACTCTCCATGCTTGCACCCATGCTCACACTGAGCTGTTAAAGCGTTCACCAGGAGGGGAGCATACCACCATCAACCAATGGTGGTTGAGAGAGAGGGAGAGAGGGGGGTTATACAGGTTCACCGACATGAACTGAAACCACATAACATATCCCAGTGGTAATTTAGTCCACATTTTCTGGGGTAGGAAAATATCCCACCACAAAAGAATAACACATCCGATCCCTCATTCTGCAGAGGTCGTGGTTGAGTTGAATTTTTCCATTCACTGAATATCCATTTGATCCATAAACTGCAATGAACAGTGCAGCTGACGATGAGAATTAAGAGTTACTTGATAACTAGCTTTTACAAAACTGTGAAGGTGCCTACCTTCACACTGGCCTTTGCTGTTCTTCTTCCAGCCATAGCAGCACTCCAGCCGTCTGCCATAGCGACACACACCTGGTTGGCTTCCGGCAGGTACTTGTCTATAGTGCCTGCAGGTGATGAAACGGAAGCCAGGGACAGACAGCTCTGTCATTAACACAACGTCCATCTCTGTGACCTTCAGCTCCACTGCACTTTGGATACGAATCTGATCCAATAGGGCTTCATGCCCTGAGGCCAAGGGGTCATTCTGAACTGATTGAAATCATTGCTCTTACTTTCTTGGAATAGAGTACAGTATATTTAGTCAGCAAAAGAAAGTTGGCTGATCATGGTCGTCAAATTACATCACAGAAAGGCAAAGATAATACTCACAGAAAATGTATTACAGATAGGAAATAGAACTTGGTGAAATGACCCCCTGGGTTTCAACCTTAACACGTCTATACGGGTCTCGTTTAGCCTTCCCCAAATACAGGCCTTTAGGCATCCATATCCAATTATGGCCCTAATGCCAGTGCTGTGGAAAACAAAGAAGCCAAATAAAGTTTCCCCCGGCAGCATGAGTCCCCCCTTCAGAGAGAACAGGATGACAGGATGTAGGTTACAGAGAGGGAAAGAGACTACCTAAGTCTCTACTTAGGTTTAATCAGACATTTCTCAGAAGTGTTGCACAGATACCCTAAACAGGAACCTATTTCCTCTTTTTTTAATTACTGCCATACGCACATAATTAAAGTTACTCCCTGTCACCTATGGCAAATCAGCACACTTGAAACTACATACTGTTGTGATTGCCTTGCACGTGTATTTTTAAGATGAAGATTGGGATTGGGATGTCAGTGTGCCACTTCCCCACGCTTGGTTTAGGGCCCTCAACGGACCACAGCACAGTAGTTCTGGGAAAGAGAGAGATCTGGTGAAACCTTTAGTGGCTCCTGATCGTATCTGATGTTGATAGCAGTTATCTGGGGAGCCCTGTTACCCCTAGCCCAGTGCCAGACACAAATGTCCCATATGTCCTGGCGTCCTAAAAGCAGTCCTGGCTCCAGGGCGACTGAAGGAATCTGAGACTTCTTTGAAAATCAACCAGAATAGCCTCCAGGAGAGGGGCCGCTAAGTTTGACAGGTGTCCCTCCTCAGTTATTAACAGTTGCTGTGCCACATTTAGCTGACACAGCCTTGTGCCCTGTGAAGTCCCCTCCACCGTGCAGACAGACAGAGTCTGGATGTGGACACATGCCACCAAAACAACAGTTAACCTACAGTAGCTACCATATTCCCCTGTAATCTTGCAATCTAAACACCAAGATGTCATTGTTTTCTTATTAGCTGCACAATGCACAACACATTTCTTTGTAATATCTCAAGTTGAGTATCTGGAACATATACCTAACATCAGCTCAGCATCTTTACAATGTGGGTAACATGATGTTATCAAAAGTAATGGTGGGCTGTGTGTATTTGACGTCATCAGCACACAGCTGTGGTTGCTACTTTACTGGCTGTTTGTGATGTGACGATCACTTTTACACCGCTACCCTTGACAATGCAGATGCATCACACCAATAAACACAGTGCTTTGCACCTGCTGAACACGCTGTAGTAAACAGATGTAATGACAAAAGCATGATCTCCACAGCACAACATGTACATTAGGGCTTTTCTTGCCAATTTTCCTATAGAGGTCCATGGAAATGATTGATATCTGACTTACCTGTTGGAGTCGGCGCTCCCCATGGAGATGTAAAACAATAGGAGCAAAGCGCCGGTCCAGGTGAAGGGCTGCATGTCTGACTGGGTATAGCTTAACTTCTCTCTCCCTACCTCTCTTACAGGCTCTCCCCTCCTCTTTCTCTCTGTCTGTCTCTGACTGGGCTGATAGTGGCTCTGCTGTTGTCTGTCTGTCTGTCTGTCTGTCTGTCTGTCTGTCTGTCTGTCTGTCTGTCTGTCTGTCTGTCTGTCTGTCTGTCTGTCTGTCTTCTCCTTCCAGGGGCTTCCTCTAACTCTGTACACTCACCCAGCCAGACTGGGGATCCCAGCAATATGTCGTCTCAATTGAGTCTTCACACACGCAAGTCTCTTCCTGCTCGTGTGCTCCCCCCCCCCCCCCCCCACACACACACTCATTCACTCACTCACTCACTCACACTCCCCTCCCCTCCCCTCCCCTCCCCTCCCCTCCCCTCCCCTCCCCTCCCCTCCCCTCCCCTCCCCTCCACTCAGCTCTCTCTCTCTCTCTCTCTCTCTCTCTCTCTCTCTCTCTCTCTCTCTTCTCCTCTCACTCTCAAAACAGCAGGGGTTCTGATCTGAGTCCCATATGTTGTGTCGTCCTCCTCTCTCTCTCTCTGAAATTCCAAGGGTGGGTTGTCGGCCCACCGTGTGACAGGGTGGTGGGGAGGGCCGTAGCGGGGGGGAGGGTTGTTGGGGGGGATGATGCCGGTGGTGGGGGAACACACCAAATATCCCTAACCCCGTAACCCAATCCAGGCACGCGTGATTGATGGAGCACTTCCTGTAGCACTTCACCAGCACTAGTACTTCTGATGCTTGTGAGTCCGTCTCAGAGTACCATACCTACGCCAACGTTTAGCTTCAACGTAATTCCATTTATGTCTAGTTTAGCTAACATTGTCCTTGTTGGTAATCAACTGGACCCTCAGCTAATTGTGGGTGTCTGTCATGTGCAGGCTTGCCATTAGCAGCTGCTCCGCCCTTTGATGTCCTGCTCACAAGTAGCACCCATAAAGCCCCCGCTCCCACACATGCTAATTCCAAGTTCAAGCAAAGCTAATGTTAGCCATAAAAGTGCTTAATGAGTTCACAGACTTTCAAAGTGAACTCCGACATCTGGTCCAGCTCAGCTGCTTTTGCCCTTAGCTCAGGTACTGGTGCCATGGGAACGCTGGGGGATATCAGGTTCACATTTACTCTTTCTGGAACAGGGTGATGTTCTACAACCTTTTCCTATTGGGGGATTGCCAAGTTACTTCGCTTAACATGGTTTGCAATAGTGAGATTTACCTAAGTCAAGTTTAAAACCAGTCAATACACATCCTCCAGTGTTCTTTTTTATATTCACTAGTCTAAATAAAAGTTTCAGGCTACGGTGTACGGTGCAGTATTACCATTACAATCCTCTTTCCCTCAAAGTAATGATTTGTGGAAGTCTGCCATTTTGTTCTGGAACCCTTTGTGGGGTTTTGCTTATATCCAGAACCTTCAAACAAGTTTTGCTTGTCTATACATTGAGTTCAGATGAACAACAGAAATGACTTGCACGTGAGGATTAGAAAGCTTGGTTGGTTCAGCTCCAATATACAGTTCTGTGATTTTTCCACCAGGGCAGGGTTGACATGTTCATGTACAGTACTGCACTTTATTACTGTAGCTACACTCACTGGCTAGACATCTGAGAATATGAAACATGGTGCATATTTATCATATTCGTTTCAAGCCCCAAAAGTGTAACAACAAGATTTTAAATCGATATCTAAAATCAACTTGATCATTATTTGATCAACATGTCAGTGGAAAAAGTGGCTGGAAAACCGGATTTAGGCGGCACGGTTGCTGTCACATTCAATGACGGCCTAATGTCAACAAAACCCAGTCCTGACACAGCCCAAAGCCTTAACTTGACTTGAAAGTAAATCTCTCTCTGTAAAAGCAAACAAGGTTTATTCCGTCTCGAAGCTAATCTCCTAGAGCAGTCTTGGGGCGATGCAGCACTGTGGGGAAAGGAGAGGGCTCTGCTATCACTGAACAGGTCTGTGGAAGGAAAATGGGACAAGCCCAGATCTTCTCTTAGAATGATAATCTAACCAGAGCTCTGATATGCATGACCGGCTGTGTGGTTGTAGAGGTAACATTTCCATTAAGTCTTGCACAGTAATACATCAATTTATTGTAGGACATAAAGGACATAAATAATGTCTTCATGTCCTTGATAGAGGAAAATACTGTATTACAGCACATCAAGGAAATACTAAACCACCAGATGAAAATGGCTCCTTCAAACATGACAGGAATGCTCAACGTTGTTTTTGGCGGTAGCCTCAGATGTAACATTTTTGAATGACATGTACTCTTATTGTTATCATCAGAGAGATACTTAATGATGCGAGAAAGATGGCAAACCAGCAGACGCTGACCTGCTCAGCCCAGGTGTGCCTCTGTCATAAAAATCTCTCTCACAAGTTATCTTCTAGGGGTGGAATTCTTCCGGCTGAGATATATGGCATAATAAGAATCTCTGGGATGACTCCGGATCCCTTGGAGAAGACTCCAATCATCACAGAGAGAAGCACTTGAAACAAAGATGTGTTTTTATAGGCGATGTTGTACTGTTCAACCCTGTCAAAGTAACTGCCTGATGTACTGCAATAAATAGCTTTGAGAAAAAGAACATTTTGATGTTTCATCATGTCATGTGGTTATCCATTGTAATCTGTTTTTTATAATAATAATAATAATAATAATAACAATAATAATAACAGTAAAATGATGTGAATTACATACATTATTATTATTGTTGTTATTATTATTATTATTATAATAAAAAAGAGTTACATTTCCCTTGTATCAGGTATCTTTACGCCTGATACAGTAGATTACTGTATAGACTTTTACTTCTTGTGTAATTTCTCAATTGTGTTTTTGAAGTTATCTGTCATGTCAATGTCAATGTCATTTTATTTATAATAGCACCATTCATACAAATTAATGTAGCACATAGTGCTTTCCATAGAATCTCCAAAGAGATGGATAAAAACACAAATCATAAAAACACTGTGAGAACAGATTTAAAAGTAAAGAAGTAAAATAATAAAAAATGAAAGATAGTTTAAAATAGAATAAAAACTAGTGCTGCGAGCAGCAGTGAGCGGGCCCTCGCACCCCACGCGGGTCGGGGTGTGGCGCCGTTAAAGGGTGTGCTATTTCGGTGTCCAGTACTGACAGAAACTTCCTGTCACCAGTAGGTGGCGCTCTAAGCGTGACTCAATACCGACGCATAGATGTGTTCAGGACGGTACCTTGATGAAGCGTGAGAAATGTTGTGTAAATCGGACAAAGTATGTAGGAGTTATGAGGACTTCCTGTAAGCGGTAGGTGGCGCTGTAGGTATGACGCAATACTGACCTACAGATGTGTTCAAGATGCGACCTTCATCAAGCATGAGCAATTTGGAGTAAATCGGATAATGTATGTAGGAGTTATGAGTACTTCCTGTTTCACCAGTAGGTGGCGCTGTAAGTGTAACTCAATACCGACGCATAGATGTGTTCAGAAGGTGACCTTCATGAAGCGTCAGCAATTTGGTGCAAATCGGATGATGTATGCAGGAGTTATGAGGACTTCCTGTTTCACCAATAGGTGGCGCTATAAGTATGACGCAATACTGACACATAGATGTGTTCAGGACAGAACCGTCATGAAGCGTGAGATAAATCGGACAAATCGGATAATGTATGGAGGAGTTATGAGGACTTCCTGTTTCACCAATAGGTGGCGCTATAAGTATGATGCAATACTGACACATAGATGTGTTCAGGACAGAACCGTCATGAAGCGTGAGATATATCGGACAAATCCGATAATGTATGGAGGAGTTATGGGGACTTCCTGTTTCACCAATAGGTGGCGCTATACGTATGACGCAATACTGACACATAGATGTGTTCAGGACAGAACCGTCATGAAGCGTGAGCTATATCGGACAAATTGGATAATGTATGGAGGAGTTATGAGGACTTCCTGTTTCACCAATAGGTGGCGCTATAAGTATGACGCAATACTGACACATAGATGTGTTCAGGACAGAACCGTCATGAAGCGTGAGATATATCGGACAAATCGGATAATGTATGGAGAAGTTATGAGGACATCGTGTTTTATGGCGAAATGTCAAACTTTGGCGGGGCGCCACGGCAAGGGTGTTTGGTGAAAACTCAATTTTCTTGATAACTTTTGATCACAAAGGGCTTAAGATGAAGCTGACCGAGTATGAAGTTGATCGGATGAAATCTGTAGGAGGAGTTCGTTGAAATACGAGGCATGGAAATGGTCAAAACAAGGACAAAATGGCACATTAAAAGCAAAATGGCGGCCTTCCTGTTGCATGTTGGGTACAGCTCTAAGAGACATTTTAGTGTGGCTCGATGAAATACATATGCCCTCCGAATTTCGTTCGCCTACATCAAACTGAAAGGTGGGGCTCGCCATTTGAAACTTTCCAGGGGGCGCTCTTGAGCCGTTTTGCCACGCCCATTTCCGTCACCCATGAATTATCAAATTTTTCACCGGGACTGACGTATCTGCAAAGTTTCATCCGTTTTCATCGATGTTCAGGCCGCCTAAAAGGCATTTGTTTGGAGTAAAGAAGGAGAAGAAGGAGAAGTATAATAATAACTAGGGCTGCGAGCAGCAGTGAGCGGGCCCTCGCACCCCACGCGTGTCGGGGTGCTGCGCCGTTAAAGGCTGTGCTATTTCGGTGTGCAGTACTGAGAGAAACTTCCTGTCACCAGTAGGTGGCGCTCTAGGCGTGACTCAATACCGAAGCATAGATGTGTTCAGGACGGTACCTTGATGAAGCGTGAGAAATGTTGAGTAAATCGGATAACGTATGTAGGAGTTATGAGGACTTCCTGTTTCACCAGTAGGTGGCGCTGTAAGTGTGACTCAATACCGACACATAGATGGGTTCAGAAGGCCACCTTCATGAAGCGTCAGCAATTTGGTGCAAATCGGATGATGTATGCAGGAGTTATGAGGACTTCCTGTTTCACCAATAGGTGGCGCTATTCGTATGACGCAATACTGACACATAGATGTGTTCAGGACAGAACCGTCATGAAGCGTGAGCTATATCGGACAAATTGGATAATGTATGGAGGAGTTATGAGGACTTCCTGTTTCACCAATAGGTGGCGCTATAAGTATGACGCAATACTGAAACATAGATGTGTTCAGGACAGAACCGTCATGAAGCGTGAGATATATCGGACAAATTGGATAATGTATGGAGGAGTTATGAGGACTTCCTGTTTCACCAATAGGTGGCGCCATAAGTATGACGCAATACTGACACATAGATGTGTTCAGGACAGAACTGTCATGAAGCGTGAGACATATCGGACAAATCGGATAATGTATGGAGGAGTTATGAGGACGTACTGTTTCACCAATAGGTGGCGCTATAAGTATGACGCAATACTGACACATAGATGTGTTCAGGACAGAACAGTCATGAAGCGTGAGACATATCGGACAAATCGGATAATGTATGGAGGAGTTATGAGGACGTACTGTTTCACCAATAGGTGGCGCTATAAGTATGATGCAATACTGACACATAGATGTGTTCAGGACAGAACCGTCATGAAGCGTGAGACATATCGGACAAATCGGATAATGTATGGAGGAGTTATGAGGACGTACTGTTTCACCAATAGGTGGCGCTATAAATATGACGCAATACTGACACATAGATGTGTTCAGGACAGAACCGTCATGAAGCGTGAGATATATCGGACAAATCGGATAATGTATGGAGGAGTTATGAGGACATCGTGTTTTATGGCGAAATGTCAAACTTTGGCGGGGCGCCACGGCAAGGGTGTTTGGTGAAAACTCAATTTTTTTGATAACTTTTGATCACAAAGGTCTTAAGATGAAGCTGACCCGATATGAAGTTGATCGGATGAAATCTGTAGGAGGAGTTCGTCGAAGTACGAGGCATGGAAATGGTCAAAACAAGGACAAAATGGCACATTAAAAGCAAAATGGCGGACTTCCTGTTGCATGTTGGGTATAGCTCCAAGAGACATTTAAGTGTGGCTCGATGAAATACATATGCCCACCGAATTTCGTTCGCCTACATCAAACTGAAAGGTGGGGCTCGCCATTTTAGATTTTCCAGGGGGCGCTCTTGAGCCGTTTTGCCACGCCCATTTCCGTCACCCATGAATTATCAAATTTTTCACCGGGACTGACGTATCTGCAAAGTTTCATCCGTTTTCATCGATGTTCAGGCCGCCTAAAAGGCATTTGTTTGGAGTAAAGAAGGAGAAGGAGAAGAATAATAATAATAATAATCCTTCGAGTTTCAATAGGGCCTCGCACCGCCAGTGCTCGGGCCCTAACTAGGGCTGCGAGCAGCAGTGAGCGGGCCCTCGCACCCCATGCGTGTCGGGGTGTGGCGCCGTTAAAGGGTGTGCTATTTCGGTGTCCAGTACTGACAGAAACTTCCTGTCACCAGTAGGTGGCGCTCTAAGCGTGACTCAATACCGACGCATAGATGTGTTCAGGACGGTACCTTGATGAAGCGTGAGAAATGTTGTGTAAATCGGACAAAGTATGTAGGAGTTATGAGGACTTCCTGTAAGCAGTAGGTGGCGCTGTAGGTATGACGCAATACTGACCTACAGATGTGTTCAAGATGCGACCTTCATCAAGCATGAGCAATTTGGAGTAAATCGGATAATGTATGTAGGAGTTATGAGTATTTCCTGTTTCACCAGTAGGTGGCGCTGTAAGTGTAACTCAATACCGACGCATAGATGTGTTCAGAAGGTGACCTTCATGAAGCGTCAGCAATTTGGTGCAAATCGGATGATGTATGCAGGAGTTATGAGGACTTCCTGTTTCACCAATAGGTGGCGCTATAAGTATGACACAATACTGACACATAGATGGGTTCAGGACAGAACCGTCATGAAGCGTGAGATATATCGGACGAATTGGATAATGTATGGAGGAGTTATGAGGACTTCCTGTTTCACCAATAGGTGGCGCTATAAGTATGACGCAATACTGACACATAGATGTGTTCGGGACAGAACCGTCATGAAGCGTGAGATATATAGGACAAATTGGATAATGTATGGAGGAGTTATGAGGACATACTGTTTCACCAATAGGTGGCGCTATAAGTATGACGCAATACTGACACATAGATGTGTTCAGGACAGAACCTTCATGAAGCGTGAGATATATCGGACGAATTGGATAATGTATGGAGGAGTTATGAGGACTTCCTGTTTCACCAATAGGTGGCGCTATAAGTATGACGCAATACTGACACATAGATGTGTTCAGGACAGAACCGTCATGAAGCGTGAGAAATATCGGACAAATCGGATAATGTATGTAGGAAATATGAGGACTTCCTGTTTCACCAATAGGTGGCGCTATAAGTATGACGCAATACTGACACATAGATGTGTTCAGGACAGAACCGTCATGAAGCGTGAGAAATATCGGACAAATTGGATAATGTATGGAGGAGTTATGAGGACTTCCTGTTTCACCAATAGGTGGCGCTATAAGTATGACGCAATACTGACACATAGATGTGTTCAGGACAGAACCGTCATGAAGCGTGAGAAATATCGGACAAATCGGATAATGTATGGAGGAGTTATGAGGACTTCCTGTTTCACCAATAGGTGGCGCTATAAGTATGACGCAATACTGACACATAGATGTGTTCAGGACAGAACCGTCATGAAGCGTGAGATATATCGGACAAATTGGATAATGTATGGAGGAGTTATGAGGACTTCGTGTTTTATGGCGAAATGTCAAACTTTGGCGGGGCGCCACGGCAAGGGTGTTTGGTGAAAACTCAATTTTTTTGATAACTTTTGATCACAAAGGTCTTAAGATGAAGCTGACCCGATATGAAGTTGATCGGATGAAATCTGTAGGAGGAGTTCGTCGAAGTACGAGGCATGGAAAT
Source organism: Borostomias antarcticus (assembly GCF_949987555.1). Classification (NCBI taxonomy): domain Eukaryota; kingdom Metazoa; phylum Chordata; class Actinopteri; order Stomiiformes; family Stomiidae; genus Borostomias; species Borostomias antarcticus. The sequence continues at coordinate 22,914,747 of NC_140242.1, forward strand.
GGTCAAAACAAGGACAAAATGGCACATTAAGAGCAAAATGGCGGACTTCCTGTTGCATGTTGGGTATAGTTTCAAGAGACATTTTAGTGTGTCTCGATGAAATACATATGCCCTCCGAATTTCGTTCGCCTACATCAAACTGAAAGGTGGGGCTCGCCATTTTAAACTTTCCAGGGGGCGCTCTTGAGCCGTTTTGCCACGCCCATTTCCGTCACCCATGAATTATCAAATTTTTCACCGGGACGGACGTATCTGCAAAGTTTCATCCGTTTTCATCGATGTTTAGGCCGCCAAAAAGGCATTTGTTTGGGGAGAAGAACAAGAAGAACAAGGAGAACTAGTGCTGCGAGCAGCAGTGAGCGGGCCCTCGCACCCCACGCGGGTCGGGGTGTGGCGCCGTTAAAGGGTGTGCTATTTCGGTGTCCAGTTCTGACAGAAACGTCCTGTCACCAGTAGGTGGCGCTCTAAGCGTGACTCAATACCGACGCATAGATGTGTTCAGGACAGTACCTTGATGAAGCGTGAGAAATGTTGTGTAAATCGGACAAAGTATGTAGGACTTATGAGGACTTCCTGTAAGCAGTAGGTGGCGCTGTAGGTATGACGCAATACTGACCTACAGATGTGTTCAAGATGCGACCTTCATGAAGCGTCAGCAATTTGGTGCAAATCGGATGATGTATGCAGGAGTTATGAGGACTTCCTGTTTCACCAATAGGTGGCGCTATAAGTATGAAGCAATACTGACACATAGATGTGTTTAGGACAGAACCGTCATGAATCGTGAGATAAATCGGACAAATTGGACAAGTATGTAGGAGTTATGAGGACTTCCTGTAAGCAGTAGGTGGCGCTGTAGGTATGACGCAATACTGACCTACAGATGTGTTCAAGATGCGACCTTCATCAAGCATTAGCAATTTGGAGTAAATCGGATAATGTATGTAGGAGTTATGAGTACTTCCTGTTTCACCAGTAGGTGGCGCTGTAAGTGTAACTCAATACCGACGCATAGATGTGTTCAGAAGGTGACCTTCATGAAGCGTCAGCAATTTGGTGCAAATCGGATAATGTATGCAGGAGTTATGAGGACTTCCTGTTTCACCAATAGGTGGCGCTATAAGTATGACGCAATACTGACACATAGATGTGTTCAGGACAGAACCGTCATGAAGCGTGAGATAAATCAGACAAATCGGATAATGTATGGAGGAGTTATGAGGACTTCCTGTTTCACCAATAGGTGGCGCTATAAGTATGACGCAATACTGACACATAGATGTGTTCAGGACAGAACCGTCATGAAGCGTGAGATATATCGGACAAATTGGATAATGTATGGAGGAGTTATGAGGACTTCCTGTTTCACCAATAGGTGGCGCTATAAGTATGATGCAATACTGACACATAGATGTGTTCAGGACAGAACCGTCATGAAGCGTGAGATATATCGGACAAATTGGATAATGTATGGAGGAGTTATGAGGACTTCCTGTTTCACCAATAGGTGGCGCTATAAGTATGACGCAATAGTGACACATAGATGTGTTCAGGACAGAACCGTCATGAAGCGTGAGATATATCGGACAAATTGGATAATGTATGGAGGAGTTATGAGGACTTCCTGTTTCACCAATAGGTGGCGCTATAAGTATGACGCAATACTGACACATAGATGTGTTCAGGACAGAACCGTCATGAAGCGTGAGATATATCGGACAAATCCGATAATGTAGGGAGGAGTTATGGGGACTTCCTGTTTCACCAATAGGTGGCGCTATAAGTATGACGCAATACTGACACATAGATGTGTTCAGGACAGAACCGTCATGAAGCGTGAGATATATCGGACGAATTGGATAATGTATGTAGGAGTTATGAGGACTTCCTGTTTCACCAATAGGTGGCGCTATAAGTATGACGCAATACTGACACATAGATGTGTTCAGGACAGAACCGTCATGAAGCGTGAGATATATCGGACAAATTGGATAATGTATGGAGGAGTTATGAGGACTTCCTGTTTCACCAATAGGTGGCGCTATAAGTATGACGCAATACTGACACATAGATGTGTTCAGGACACAACTGTCATGAAGCGTGAGATATATCGGACAAATTGGATAATGTATGGAGGAGTTATGAGGACTTCCTGTTTCACCAATAGGTGGCGCAATAAGTATGACGCAATACTGACACATAGATGTGTTCAGGACAGAACTGTCATGAAGCGTGAGATATATCGGACAAATCCGATAATGTATGGAGGAGTTATGAGGACTTCGTGTTTTATGGCGAAATGTCAAACTTTGGCGGGGCGCCACGGCAAGGGTGTGTGGTGAAAACTCAATTTTTTTGATAACTTTTGATCACAAAGGTCTTAAGATGAAGCCGACCCGATATGAAGTTGATCGGATGAAATCTGTAGGAGGAGTTCGTTGAAGTACGAGGCATGGAAATGGTCAAAACAAGGACAAAATGGCACATTAAAAGCAAGATGGCGGACTTCCTGTTGCATGTTGGGTATAGCTCCAAGAGACATTTTAGTGTGTCTCGATGAACTACATATGCCCACCGAATTTCGTTCGACTACATCAAACTGAAAGGTGGGGCTCGCCATTTTAAATTTTCCAGGGGGCGCACTTGAGCCGTTTTGCCACGCCCATTTCCGTCACCCATGAATTATCAAATTTTTTACCGGGACTGACGTATGTGCAAAGTTTCATCCGTTTTCATCGATGTTAAGGCCGCCAAAAAGGCATTTGTTTGGGGAGAAGAAGAAGGAGAAGAAGGAGAAGAATAATAATAATCCTTCGAGTTTCAATAGGGCCTCGCACCGCCAGTGCTCGGGCCCTAACTAGTGCTGCGAGCAGCAGTGAGCGGGCCCTCGCACCCCACGCGTGTCGGGGTGCTGCGCCGTTAAAGGCTGTGCTATTTCGGTGTGCATTACTGAGAGAAACTTCCTGTCACCAGTAGGTGGCGCTCTAGGCGTGACTCAATACCGAAGCATAGATGTGTTCAGGACGGTACCTTGATGAAGTGTGAGAAATGTTGAGTAAATCGGATAACGTATGTAGGAGTTATGCGGACTTCCTGTTTCACCAGTAGGTGGCGCTGTTAGTGTGACTCAATACCGACACATAGATGGGTTCAGAAGGCCACCTTCATGAAGCGTCAGCAATTTGGTGCAAATCGGATGATGTATGCAGGAGTTATGAGGACTTCCTGTTTCACCAATAGGTGGCGCTATAAGTATGACGCAATACTGACACATAGATGTGTTCAGGACAGAACCGTCATGAAGCGTGAGCTATATCGGACAAATCGGATAATGTATGGAGGAGTTATGAGGACTTCCTGTTTCACCAATAGGTGGCGCTATAAGTATGACGCAATACTGAAACATAGATGTGTTCAGGACAGAACCGTCATGAAGCGTGAGATATATCGGACAAATTGGATAATGTATGGAGGAGTTATGAGGACTTCCTGTTTCACCAATAGGTGGCGCTATAAGTATGACGCAATACTGACACATAGATGTGTTCAGGACAGAACCGTCATGAAGCGTGAGATATATCGGACAAATTGGATAATGTATGGAGGAGTTATGAGGACTTCGTGTTTTATGGCGAAATGTCAAACTTTGGCGGGGCGCCACGGCAAGGGTGTTTGGTGAAAACTCAATTTTTTTGATAACTTTTGATCACAAAGGTCTTAAGATGAAGCTGACCCGATATGAAGTTGATCGGATGAAATCTGTAGGAGGAGTTCGTCGAAGTACGAGGCATGGAAATGGTAAAAACAAGGACAAAATGGCACATAAAGAGCAAAATGGCGGACTGAGAAATGTTGTGTAAATCGGACAAAGTATGTAGGAGTTATGAGGACTTCCTGTAAGCAGTAGGTGGCGCTGTAGGTATGACGCAATACTGACCTACAGATGTGTTCAAGATGCGACCTTCATCAAGCATGAGCAATTTGGAGTAAATCGGATAATGTATGTAGGAGTTATGAGTACTTCCTGTTTCACCAGTAGGTGGCGCTGTAAGTGTAACTCAATACCGACGCATAGATGTGTTCAGAAGGTGACCTTCATGAAGCGTCAGCAATTTGGTGCAAATCGGATGATGTATGCAGGAGTTATGAGGACTTCCTGCTTCACCAATAGGTGGCGCTATAAGTATGACGCAATACTGACACATAGATGTGTTCAGGACTGAACCGTCATGAAGCGTGAGATAAATCGGACAAATCGGATAATGTATGGAGGAGTTATGAGGACTTCCTGTTTCACCAATAGGTGGCGCTATAAGTATGACGCAATACTGACACATAGATGTGTTCAGGACAGAAGCGTCATGAAGCGTGAGATATATCGGACAAATTGGATAATGTATGGAGGAGTTATGAGGACTTCGTGTTTTATGGCGAAATGTCAAACTTTGGCGGGGCACCACGGCAAGGGTGTTTGGTGAAAACTCAATTTTTTTGATAACTTTTGATCACAAAGGTCTTAAGATGAAGCTGACCCGATATGAAGTTGATCGGATGAAATCTGTAGGAGGAGTTCGTCGAAGTACGAGGCATGGAAATGGTAAAAACAAGGACAAAATGGCACATAAAGAGCAAAATGGCGGACTTCCTGTTGCATGTTGGGTATAGCTCCAAGAGACATTTAAGTGTGGCTCGATGAAATACATATGCCCACCAAATTTCGTTCGCCTACATCCAACTGAAAGGTGGGGCTCGCCATTTTAAACTTTCCAGGGGGCGCTCTTGAGCCGTTTTGCCACGCCCATTTCCGTCACCAATGAAATATCCGATTTTCACCAGGACTGATGTATCTGCAAAGTTTCATCCGTTTTCATCGATGTTTAGGCCGCCAAAAAGGCATTTGTTTGGGGAGAAGAAGAAGGTAGAATAATAACTAGTGCTGCGAGCAGCAGTGAGCGGGCCCTCGCACCCCACGCGGGTCGGGGTGTGGCGCCGTTAAAGGGTGTGCTATTTCGGTGTCCAGTACTGACAGAAACTTCCTGTCACCAGTAGGTGGCGCTCTAAGCGTGACTCAATACCAAAGCATAGATGTGTTCAGGACAGTACCTTGATGAAGCGTGAGAAATGTTGTGTAAATCGGACAAAGTATGTAGGAGTTATGAGGACTTCCTGTAAGCAGTAGGTGGCGCTGTAGGTATGACGCAATACTGACCTACAGATGTGTTCAAGATGCGACCTTAATCAAGCATGAGCAATTTGGAGTAAATCGGATAATGTATGTAGGAGTTATGAGTACTTCCTGTTTCACCAGTAGGTGGCGCTGTAAGTGTAACTCAATACCGACGCATAGATGTGTTCAGAAGGTGACCTTCATGAAGCCTAAGCAATTTGGTGCAAATCGGATGATGTATGCAGGAGTTATGAGGACTTCCTGTTTCACCAATAGGTGGCGCTATAAGTATGACGCAATACTGACACATAGATGTGTTCAGGACAGAACTGTCATGAAGCGTGAGACATATCGGACAAATCGGAAAATGTATGGAGGAGTTATGAGGACGTACTGTTTCACCAATAGGTGGCGCTATAAGTATGACGCAATACTGACACATAGATGTGTTCAGGACAGAACCGTCATGAAGCGTGAGATATATCGGACAAATCGGATAATGTATGTAGGAGTTATGAGGACTTCCTGTTTCACCAATAGGTGGCGCTATAAGTATGACGCAATACTGACACATAGATGTGTTCAGGACAGAACCGTCATGAAGCGTGAGATATATCGGACAAATCAGATAATGTATGTAGGAGTTATGAGGACTTCCTGTTTCACCAATAGGTGGCGCTATAAGTATGACGCAATACTGACACATAGATGTGTTCAGGACAGAACCGTCATGAAGCGTGAGATATATCGGACAAATCCGATAATGTATGGAGGAGTTATGAGGACTTCCTGTTTCACCAATAGGTGGCGCTATAAGTATGACGCAATACTGACCCATAGATGTGTTCAGGACACAACCGTCATGAAGCGTGAGATATATCGGACAAATCCGATAATGTATGGAGGAGTTATGAGGACTTCCTGTTTCACCAATAGGTGGCGCTATAAGTATGACGCAATACTGACCCATAGATGTGTTCAGGACAGAACCGTCATGAAGCGTGAGATATATCGGACAAATCGGATAATGTATGGAGGAGTTATGAGGACATCGTGTTTTATGGCGAAATGTCAAACTTTGGCGGGGCGCCGCGGCAAGGGTGTTTGGTGAAAACTCAATTTTTTTGATAACTTTTGATCACAAAGGTCTTAAGATGAAGCTGACCCGATATGAAGTTGATCGGATGAAATCTGTAGGAGGAGTTCGTCGAAGTACGAGGCATGGAAATGGTCAAAACAAGGACAAAATGGCACATTAAGAGCAAAATGGCGGACTTCCTGTTGCATGTTGGGTATAGCTCCAAGAGACATTTTAGTGTGTCTCGATGAAATACATGTGCCCTCCGAATTTCTTTCCCCTACATCAAACTGAAAGGTGGGGCTCGCCATTTTAAATTTTCCAGGGGGCGCTCTTGAGCCATTTTGCCACGCCCATTTCCGTCACCCATGAATTATCAAATTTTTCACCGGGACTGACGTATCTGCAAAGTTTCATCCGTTTTCATCGATGTTCAGGCCGCCTAAAAGGCATTTGTTTGGAGTAAAGGAGAAGAAGGAGAAGAATAATAATAATAATCCTTCGAAATTCAATAGGGCCTCGCACCGCCAGTGCTCGGGCCCTAACTAGTGCTGCGAGCAGCAGTGAGCGGGCCCTCGCACCCCACGCTTGTCGGGGTGCTGCGCCGTTAAAGGCTGTGCTATTTCGGTGTGCAGTACTGAGAGAAACTTCCTGTCACCAGTAGGTGGCGCTCTAGGTGTGACTCAATACTGAAGCATAGATGTGTTCAGGACGGTACCTTGATGAAGCGTGAGAAATGTTGAGTAAATCGGATAACGTATGTAGGAGTTATGAGGACTTCCTGTTTCACCAGTAGGTGGCGCTGTAAGTGTGACTCAATACCGACACATAGATGGGTTCAGAAGGCCACCTTCATGAAGCGTCAGCAATTTGGTGCAAATCGGATGACGTATGCAGGAGTTATGAGGACTTCCTGTTTCACCAATAGGTGGCGCTATAAGTATGACGCAATACTGACACATAGATGTGTTCAGGACAGAACCGTCATGAAGCGTGAGATATATCGGACAAATTGGATAATGTATGGAGGAGTTATGAGGACTTCCTGTTTCACCAATAGGTGGCGCTATAAGTATGACGCAATACTGACACATAGATGTGTTCAGGACAGAACCGTCATGAAGCGTGAGATATATCGGACAAATTGGATAATGTATGGAGGAGTTATGAGGACTTCCTGTTTCACCAATAGGTGGCGCTATAAGTATGACGCAATACTGACACATAGATGTGTTCAGGACAGAACCGTCATGAAGCGTGAGATATATCGGACAAATTGGATAATGTATGGAGGAGTTATGAGGACTTCCTGTTTCACCAATAGGTGGCGCTATAAGTATGACGCAATACTGACACATAGATGTGTTCAGGACAGAACCGTCATGAAGCGTGAGATATATCGGACAAATTGGATAATGTATGGAGGAGTTATGAGGACTTCCTGTTTCACCAATAGGTGGCGCTATAAGTATGACGCAATACTGACACATAGATGTGTTCAGGACAGAACCGTCATGAAGCGTGAGATATATCGGACAAATTGGATAATGTATGGAGGAGTTATGAGGACTTCGTGTTTTATGGCGAAATGTCAAACTTTGGCAGGGCGCCACGGCAAGGGTGTTTGGTGAAAACTCAATTTTTTTGATAACTTTTGATCACAAAGGTCTTAAGATGAAGCTGACCCGATATGAAGTTGATCGGATGAAATCTGTAGGAGGAGTTCGTCGAAGTACGAGGCATGGAAATGGTCAAAACAAGGACAAAATGGCACATTAAGAGCAAAATGGCGGACTTCCTGTTGCATGTTGGGTATAGCTCCAAGAGACATTTAAGTGTGGCTCGATGAAATACATATGCCCACCGAATTTCGTTAGCCTACATCAAACTGAAAGGTGGGGCTCGCCATTTTAAACTTTCCAGGGGGCGCTCTTGAGCCGTTTTGCCACGCCCATTTCCGTCACCCATGAATTATCAAATTTTTCACCGGGACTGACGTATCTGCAAAGTTTCATCCGTTTTCATCGATGTTCAGGCCGCCTAAAAGGCATTTGTTTGGAGTAAAGGAGAAGAAGGAGAATAATAATCCTTCGAGTTTCAATAGGGCCTCGCACCGCCAGTGCTCGGGCCCTAACTAGTGCTGCGAGCAGCAGTGAGCGGGCCCTCGCACCCCACGCGGGTCGGGGTGTGGCGCCGTTAAAGGGTGTGCTATTTCGGTGTCCAGTACTGACAGAAACTTCCTGTCACCAGTAGGTAGCGCTCTAAGCGTGACTCAATACCGACGCATAGATGTGTTCAGGACAGTACCTTGATGAAGCGTGAGAAATGTTGTGTAAATCGGACAAAGTATGTAGGAGTTATGAGGACTTCCTGTTTCACCAGTAGGTGGCGCTGTAAGTGTGACTCAATACCGACACATAGATGGGTTCAGAAGGCCACCTTCATGAAGCATCAGCAATTTGGTGCAAATCGGATGATGTATGCAGAAGTTATGAGGACTTCCTGTTTCACCAATAGGTGGCGCTATAAGTATGACGCAATACTGACACATAGATGTGTTCAGGACAGAACCGTCATGAAGCGTGAGATATATCGGACAAATTGGATAATGTATGGAGGAGTTATGAGGACTTCCTGTTTCACCAATAGGTGGCGCTATAAGTATGACGCAATACTGACACATAGATGTGTTCAGGACAGAACCGTCATGAAGCGTGAGATATATCGGACAAATTGGATAATGTATGGAGGAGTTATGAGTACTTCCTGTTTCACCAATAGGTGGCGCTATAAGTATGACGCAATACTGACACATAGATGTGTTCAGGACAGAACCGTCATGAAGCGTGAGATATATCGGACAAATTGGATAATGTGTGGAGGAGTTATGAGGACTTCCTGTTTCACCAATAGGTGGCGCTATAAGTATGACGCAATACTGACACATAGATGTGTTCAGGACAGAACCGTCATGAAGCGTGAGATATATCGGACAAATTGGATAATGTATGGAGGAGTTATGAGGACTTCCTGTTTCACCAATAGGTGGCGCTATAAGTATGACGCAATACTGACACATAGATGTGTTCAGGACAGAACCGTCATGAAGCGTGAGATATATCGGACAAATTGGATAATGTATGGAGGAGTTATGAGGACTTCCTGTTTCACCAATAGGTGGCGCTATAAGTATGACGCAATACTGACACATAGATGTGTTCAGGACAGAACCGTCATGAAGCGTGAGATATATCGGACAAATTGGATAATGTATGGAGGAGTTATGAGGACTTCCTGTTTCACCAATAGGTGGCGCTATAAGTATGACGCAATACTGACACATAGATGTGTTCAGGACAGAACCGTCAGGAAGCGTGAGATATATCGGACAAATTGGATAATGTATGGAGGAGTTATGAGGACTTCGTGTTTTATGGCGAAATGTCAAACTTTGGCAGGGCGCCACGGCAAGGGTGTTTGGTGAAAACTCAATTTTTTTGATAACTTTTGATCACAAAGGTCTTAAGATGAAGCTGACCCGATATGAAGTTGATCGGATGAAATCTGTAGGAGGAGTTCGTCGAAGTACGAGGCATGGAAATGGTCAAAACAAGGACAAAATGGCACATTAAGAGCAAAATGGCGGACTTCCTGTTGCATGTTGGGTATAGCTCCAAGAGACATTTAAGTGTGGCTCGATGAAATACATATGCCCACCGAATTTCGTTAGCCTACATCAAACTGAAAGGTGGGGCTCGCCATTTTAAACTTTCCAGGGGGCGCTCTTGAGCCGTTTTGCCACGCCCATTTCCGTCACCCATGAATTATCAAATTTTTCACCGGGACTGACGTATCTGCAAAGTTTCATCCGTTTTCATCGATGTTTAGGCCGCCAAAAAGGCATTTGTTTGGGGAGAAGAACAAGAAGAACACGAACAAGGAGAATAATAATAATCCTTCGAAATACAATAGGGCCTCGCACCGCCAGTGCTCGGGCCCTAATAATAATAATCCTTCGAAATACAATAGGGCCTCGCACCGCCAGTGCTCGGGCCCTAATAATAATAATAATCCTTCGAAATTCAATAGGGCCTCGCACCGCCAGTGCTCGGGCCCTAACTATAAAACATATAAAAATGGAGAAAGCTAATTTAGAAGCACTAGGATATAAGACAAGTAAAGCTATGTGGTAAAATCAATGTTAAAAAGTTATGTTTTAAGATCTTGCTTAAAAGTTTCCACAGTCCCAGACATTCTCAGGTTCTCTGACAGGGTGTTGCAAAGGCAGGGGGCATACGAACTGAAGGCTGCCTCTCCATGCCCTCTAGGAACCAAAGCTCAGTGCCAGAGGACCTGAGGGACCTACTAGGTGTATATTTTAAAAGCATATCTGACATGTATTTAGATGTTTGATTATGTAATGACTTATAGATTAATAAAATAATTTTAAAACCTCTTCTAAAACTGATAGGTAACCAGTGCAGTGATTTTAAAACTGGTGTGATGTGAACCCTCCTTCGGGTCTTTGTAAGAACACATGCTGCAGCATTTTGAATCAGTTGGATTTGACTATAATCACCTTTTTTGGTAGGCCAGGCAGGAGAGCGTTACAATAGTCCAACCTCCTAGTAATAAAAGCATGCATTAGTCTTTCAGTATCAGTCTGGGAGAGGAAAGGTTTCACCTTGGCAATGTTTCTTAGGTGATAAAATGAGGTCCTTGTTACATTCTTTATTTGGGCCTCAAAGCTAGGGTCAGAGTCTAGCACGACAGCTAAATTTCTTGCCTGGCATTTTGTATTCAGTGACAGTGTTTTTAAGTACACTGTCTCTCTCTTTCATCCTTTTCGCCAATGATCACTATTTCAGTTTTATCCTGGTTCAACTGGAGGAAGTTCTGTGACATCCATACATTTATGTCAGCAATACATTCTGCCTGTTAGGGCTAGTAGAGGAGGACCCAAGAGCAGACACGACTGGCACAGGGGGACAAGCCCACATTGGGGCACGTTTATTGGTCAGGCAAGGGTCAGGCAGGAACGTGATAGTCGGACAGGCAAGGGTCAGGCAGGAACGTAATAGTCGGACAGGCAAGGGTCAGGCAGGAACGTGATAGTCGGACAGGCAAGGGTCAGGCAGGAACGTGATAGTCGGACAGGCAAGGGTCAGGCAGGAACGTGGCAGTCAGACAGGCGTGGGGTTCAGGCAGGTACGTGGTTCTCCAGTCAGGCAAGGTTCAGGCAGTGGCAGGGAGGTCAGACTAATGAAAACAAAAAGAGTGAGGTAGGGTTTGGATAAAGGCAGGTTTAGGTCAAAGCTAGAGACGTGATACCCACTAGGTTGGTCAACGATCTGGCACCGACTGCTGAGTAGCCCGGCTTCTTAACCTGGCTGAGATGGGTTGATTGGAGATGCCAGGCAGGTGTGAAGTGGGAACACGCCCGGCTCGTGGCTGGGGCTGATTGGTGACGCCAGGCAGGTGTGGAGTGAGGGCGCACCCGGCTCGTGGCTGAGACTGGTGAGAGGGCAGTCCCTGCTGCGCCCTCTAGGATGTACCAGGAGAATCTGAGTCAGTGTCAGAGTCAGAGGGCGTGGTAGCATGACAAAGGCGGGGCTTGCGAGGCGGGGGAGTGACACTGCCAAGCGGTCAATTCAGCTGTAGTCGAGGGGTGTCACAGAAATGTAGAGCTGGATGTCATCTGCATAGCTATGGTAGCTAATGTTGTTCTTTCTCATGACATTGCGTAGGGGTAATAGCACAGACTGAAAAGTAGGGGCCCTAGAATTGATCCTTTTGGAACCCCACATGTCACCTCAGTGTTTTTTGATCTGTGGTCACCAAGAGCGACGAAAAACTCTTGGCCAGTTAAATACGTCCTGAACCAGTCAAGGACAGGTCTGGAGAGGCCTACACGGTTTTCCAGTCTTCTAATAAGGATACTATGGTCTGCTGTGTCAAACGCTACACCCAGGTGTAGGAGGACAAGGACAGAGAGCTTTTTTGAGTCTGCATTTATTCTGAGGTTGTTAACAACCTTGACCAGCACTGTCTGTGCTTTGATGCTGACTAAAACCTGACTGAAAAGTGTCCAAGATGGAATTTGCAGCTAGGTAGCTGTTTAAATACATTTTGTTCTATACTTTTACTTAAAAAGGGAAGGTTGGAGATAGGTCTAAAATTACTGAGGACTGAGGAGTTCAAGTTATTTTTCTTCGAGATGGGTTTTACCAGTTTTAAGTGCTGATGGAAAGACGCCTGTACTGAGGGAACAATTTACAGTAGCTACAGTAGTGTGTCCCCAGATACAGAGTCAAAAATAGTCTTGAAGAACTTGGTTGAAATATGGTCAAGGGGGCAGGTAGATGACTTACGTTGAGACACCACTTTGCTTAGTATCTCTGTGTCAGCTGGAGTAAACAGGCTCATAACTCTGCTCTGCGGGGGAAGAGGGTCATCAATCAAAACATTTGGTCTCGACTGGGTGATATTCATCCTATTGTAAGTTATATTGTCTGTAAAATGCTACAAATTCCTCGCACTTTGAAGTAGAGGAAATGTTGTTACAGTAGGTGTACTGTATAGGGGGCGGGATTTTAGAGGTTATCAATTGTTAAAAAGAGCGCCCTGGAATTGTTTTAATTTATAGAGATCACTTTTTCAAAGTGATCTCTTCTATCATTTCTTATGGCCTTGTTAAAAGAGTAAAGGTGTTCTTTTAGAATATCACGGTGGACTTAGTGTTCCTCCATGTGCGCTCAGCTCTCCTACGGTACATGTTCTCTTAAATTCATATCTCCTCATTCCCCCATGGAGCTTTTTGCTTAGCTACAACCTTTTTCAGTTTTATCGGTGCTATAGTCAAGGGCTGCACCCGGTTTGTCAGTAAAAATAGTTACTAAGTCATTAACATGTGAAGGCCCCACTCCCAGGGATCATTGCGCTATTTGCATCCATCATTATTTTAAAATGGTCAGCTGCTACAGAGTAAGGGTAGCGCTTCTTAACAAAGCGTTGAGTGCCAATCACAGCTTTAGATAGCAACACTGTAAAGAAAATACAGAAGTGGTCAGAGATGTTAAGGTCACTGATGAAGGATACAACAGTTTTGAGACCCTTTGTGATCACAAGGTCAGGAATGTGGCCTCGGTAGTTAGTCATGAGCACATCTTGGAGCTGGCAGCAGCATTTCACTGTAACTGTACACTGTAAATTAAATGTGACGAATAAAATAACATTTGATCTGTATTGCACTCGTTCCAAATACTTTCAGGTCTAGTATAAAGACGGTATCACCTTTTCTTTCTTACGCCAGCTATCAATCAATCAATCAATCAATCAATCAAAGCTTTATTTGTATAGCGCATTTCATACCCAGAGGCAACACAATGCGCTTTACAGCTATTGTGTATCTTGGCCTCCTATCCTGATCTGCCCTGACCTATGGCAGGCATGGGCTTCAGAATAACTCTTATCACTCACGCTTGGCTGCTAGCCCAGTGTGTGTACTACTTCTGGACGGCTGCAACCCGACAACCTTTGCTGTGCACTGGACATCCCAGGAATTCGGGTCATGCAAGCAGAATACACCAGAAGTGTTTCCAGGGTGTTGGGCTGGCAGGAGCAGGCGCTGGGCTGGTGCTGGGCAGCATAACAGGTGACGGGGCCTTTCTGCTCTCCTCTGCATTGTTCGCCTGAGTGGCTCCCAGCTGGCCCTGATGAAGCCTTTATACCCACAAAAACAGCACCCTCCTCCATCCTAAAGGCCTGCCTGTCTGAGATTTACGGTGATGTAACAGGGATCCCCTGCTGGTCACTGCAGGGCCCCAGACTTTGAACCAGAGGGGCTCCTGTTTCTTGACTTAAGCTTCACTGGACAGATGGTGTCTTTTTAGTCATTCTGCCGTTCAATAGTTTGAATATTGTATTGACTTGAATATGTCTCTAGGCAATGGCAGGTGTTGATTTATTTTGGTCAGGAAAGGATTTTAAATGTATTTTGTGATGCTTGATTCTGACTAATAATAATACAGTAAGCCATTTCGAATGGGTTACAAACAAAGGGTTTAGCTTGGGTTTCCTGTTTCTGTTTCCCTCCACGAGGTGGAGCCCTGAGCCACTTCCAGTTCTTCAACATGACTGAACAGCATGGGTGTAAACACAGACAACACATCTTAATGCCAACCTTAATCTAAACTAATTCTATACTCTCAGGTTGTACTTTTAGTTTGATTACCACATTTAAAGGTAAGATCACCTTGCTGTAGTTATACTGGTTGATGGAACTGTTGTCCCCATGACCATACATAATAAACACCTTGGTGTTTTTTTTTATTATCTTGCTCTAAATTCTTTCTTTGCAATGTTTCAGGTGTCATGTTTCTGTTGCTTGACTTTCTGACAAAATCTCAGTTGTTTGTGAGTGGAATTTTACCAGAGCTGACGGTGTCTCTTTCAGTCACCAGAGGTCTCTGTTTGCTCATATTCCATGCAGAGCACAGGAAGTAGCGTGTTCTCACATCCTGAATGAGAATGCAGAATGGTGCGCCACGAAGAGAAGAGATGTGGCCATTGGTGCATGTTGCTCATTTGTTCTCTGTCTGATACAAGCCTTCTCAGTTTAAGTGCTGAGAGAGTATGTGAGGTCGTGTGTCAAAACTAGATTAGTCACAACTGGTAACATTTTCCATCAGCCTACTGTATGTCACGGCCAGTTGTAGATTATGAAGCTATTTTTCTCTCATGCCTGTTTAGGAAACAGATGTTATGCATTTTGTGATTTCAAACAGCATGTGATTGCTAACTTGCTGAACGTGTCACAGAGTCACTGCCCCCGCTTTCAGCAAACTGTCAGTCTACTTCCTGGAATTCATTTTTTATTAAAACCTTTTCCATCAGGTAACTGCACTTATATTAAACTGTTAGATTTGATAATGATATGATAATGCTGACGTTGGAATTCTATTGCAAATTTGTATCTAGTCTGAATTGTGTTACTTTGTTGTCTTTTGATGCTGTAACAGTGCAATTTACCCCTGGGGATTGATAAAGTATAGTACTGCTACTACTAGCCTACTACTACTACTACTACTACTAATGCTTGCAGTAGCTGACACAGAATGGGACTTAAGTATAGATTATAATTATAATTTAATTAATGGTAGGTGTCCCTTACTCTGGTCCCTGGCAGGGTGAGCTGGCCTTTGACTATAAAAGGAGAGAGGAGACTGATGAGTTATTTTGAAAGTGGTGCATGCATGACCACATCCTGCCTGAGCGGGGAGATGACAGTATACGAAGGGAACACTGAGATGTCTGAAGATCACAGAGGATCAGAGAGACGACGCTCAGCTGTGGGCCGTTAATATACGGGTGAAGTGTTGTGGGCCGACACTATGAACCAGTGCTGAAGGTGAAATGTAAGGATCAGAGTCATGCGCACAATAGGGACGGTGTCCGGAAAACCATTAGCATGATATGGAAAACCTTTTTATAAATGTTAGTGCATGAATGAGGAAAACGTTTCACCGTCTAACTTCAATCTCCAAGTGAATGCATGCTAACATAAGAAAATGTATTCTTTTATTTTGCCACATAAGTTATACTAAACAGCCTGAGCGTGATGTACTGTAAGGCAGACTTTTTAATGAGCCTTTCATCCCTGTGTCCTGTGACGGGGAGGTCAGCTGAGGCCAGGAGAGCTGCAGGGGAGGACGCACAGCCGACCTCTTCCCACAGATGTAACGTTGAGAGCATCAGCATGGCTCTGACTGGGGCTCCCTTTGGGTTTGTCTCTCTGGTGATCTGGGCTATGCCCAAAGATCCTGCATCCCTTCAGAAACTCAGCCAATACAGGTTTTAATCTGAGTTTTAGACACGGGACATTTTTGGTACACTTTCAAGGTCAGGTCAACATTGACAGTAAGAGCAATTAGGCAAGTGCTCATGGCGCTCTTCGCCGATATTCAAATTAAACAGAGTGGATCCGTCCAGTTTCAGAGTGATTTATTGACATGGCCTCTGCCTATAGATTATCTGGAGAAAAGCCATGAACTTCTGCCACCTGTAATCTAGAGACAATATCATATTATTCCAGGTGGCCCTGTCTAGAACAGCTGTTCTCCTGGGCTCATGAACTTGTGCTGGAGCCCAGTCAATCAGAGGGCCAGACTTCAGGGATTAGCCTGTCAGAGAGATCAGAGAGCCGCTTTCACTCCCGAACATGACTGGTGTGATTGGGGAGGGGGGGGGGACGCAGGCTGTTGCCTCAGCTGGACACCTGCCATTGTCTGCTCTCATTAATAATGCAGGCAGACACTCTCGTGCCATGCTGGTGGAGTCAGCTTGATGGGGATGGCGCTGGTCTCCCAGGGGAGATGTTGTACGCGTGGGTATTACTTATTCATCTGCATGGCGGCTCAGGCCTGCCCGAACACGGTGGTCCATCAGGCCCGTCCCCACACCCGTCACAGACAGGCCAGCTGATACAAACCCGGTGCTGCTTCAACAAAGTCCTGACTGAAGCTTGATCTACGGTAGCCAGAGGCCTGAATAATTCTGGCGGGTGGTGACATGTAAAGCAATGTAGCTGCGATTGACATTGAGAAATTATTGAGCTTTCTGTTTTCTTGCAATAAGAAACGCTTTGCTGCAGTACGTTGCAGAATCTCACTTCCTGCATTCAGTATAGTTCACAGCATCAATATCCGAGTTTTAGCTGTCCCAAGACTCCTTCTTTATTTTGATCTCTCAGATGCCATTTTCTTAGCCAATCTGCCCTGTTAATGGATTATATAATAGGGAGCTAATCTAGATCTTTTCAGCTCTCTCTCACATAATCATCCACGTGCAGGCTGTTGTAGGGATTAAGCTATTTCTGATTAATTTATTTGAATAAAGCTGATATTTGAAGAATGTTTATTTTGTTCTCTCTATTTCATCACCAAACCGTTTGTCCATTATGAGGAAGAGACCTCTGCTGTGCTCCTTTTGCGACATGACACATGACTTTAGAACCTATAGGCCTTGGGCCTCTGCGAAGCAATTTCCTCTTCCTCTCCAAAACCAACACAGGCTCAAATGCAAACTGTGTCCTTCTGCATGAAGGTACGTCTCTCCTTTTGTGCTCTCGAATCAGGAAAAGATTAAGCACATTTCTAAAAGAGATCACAGTTTTAGTTGGTGGGCTAGGGCCAAGCTTTGATTAAATTTGTCATACCTTAAGTGGTAGTGTTGGGTCTTATTCCATACATGCCAGATATATAGTATGCAGTATGACATCATTCTCTTGTGGGGGAGGGTTTCTGTGCTTATAGCCTTCACAGCTCGCCTGGGGGCACCTCCTTTAGATTCTACACCTTTTCTTTAAATACACCATCACATACAGTAGTTGCCACATACAGCCTGTGTCATGGGAGGCTTAGGGAAAATAAAAATGATTACAGCCATAAACCGCACTTGGTGAAACAGTGCCACACAGGTCAAACTGTGTTTACTACCATAGCTTGGAGAATGAGCATTGTTGTCATTTGTAGCGGTCTGTTTTTCTTGTACCACCACAATCGCCCGGCCAGTATGGGGGCTTCGTATTATGACCTTAAACTCATCTCTCAAACATATGAGAGTATGACATTCCCATATGAGGAGATTCTGTGACGTCATTGGTCATGTTGGTAACAGCAAAGCTCGGCCACATTAGTTCCCCTGGCCACTTCAGTGGGAGGGAGGAAACTGAGAGCCTTCACAGTTACACAGTGGTTTGCATTTCTCCTTTCTCTTCCCCTTCATGTCAGTGTGCACACAGTGCTCATAGCTGAGGTTGACCTTTTGATTGCTGACCAAGCCCTAGAGGTCAGAGTTTAAAGCCATTTATTCACCTCAGCTGGGCAACTTCAATCTGTGAGCTGGTATCGTATTGCTCTATTCCCTCAGATAAGATGATTATGAACATCATGGGCCGAGGTCATTATTCAGCAGCAAAACAATAAAATATAAAGTTAACTCTCTAAACTTGATGCTTATTTAGGCTCATGTTGAACTCTGGTACAATACTTAGTGGTATACTGTACATTCATATAATATCAATATTTGGCCCTAAACATACATTTCACTGAATAAGAGAACATTCACAATGGCTCAGTTATACTGTTATCTTGTGATTGTCTAGTGTATCTCAGGCTTGCATCTGTGAAAAGGAGAACAACTAAAATGTAAATTCCTGTTTCTACGATCCTAATGGATAAAGTGACTGAGGAGGACTGAGCAGCTCAACTGTCAACAGCTCTAGAACTGCTAGTGAAAGGATCTCACACATCTTTCACCGCAGGCTCAAAACTCACCATTTCAAGAAGTAATACCAGGATACTCCCTCTTAAGCACCTATTGTACTTATATTTTGCTACTCTTGGACTTTGGCTTTAGGACAAGATCATGCTCTTGGTCACCTGTTTAGAAGTTTAGTAGTACAATGACTACCAACATTAAATGCAATTATTTTAAGTCACTTTGGATAAAAGCATCTGCGAAATGACTGTAATGTAATAGTGTAATGTAATTAGGCTACTTCCCAGAGTGTTTATTACGGTGTCACATACTGCATATTCCTCATGGCTAACACAATTTTTGCCTCACAGAAATTTGAATGTGAATTATTTGTTTCCAACATGAGACTGTGTTCAAAATGAACACTGAGAGAAAGAGCAGTTGAACAGCGGGTTGCTTGTTACAACCAAATGTTCTTCTGTACTGATGCATTTCTATATTGGTGTGGAAAGGAAGTAGCAGCTACAAAGGGAACTGAGAAAAGTCACAAAGAACGGAAGACGGAAGTTACAGGTCAAAACCCCTTAACTAGGCTTTGTCTCAATAACTTCCACAGACCTACTATACACACACACACACACACACACGCACACACACACACACACACACACACACACACACACACACACACACACACACACACACACACATACATACAGTACACATCCTCTATCCATTACAGTGTAAAAAATGTGTCAATATTCTGTTACACCACACCACAGCCATCTGTTACCTGATTTCACAACAGTACAGTGTCCATAATGGGACATTCCCAGAGTAAACGGTATTGTTCCTCGGGCTACTACAGGCTTTTCAGAGTGGTAGGCCTATAGACGAGTAGGAGCTGATGGGATAACTACAGGTCCCACAATGCATTTGGATGAAGTCTCTGTATTCTGGCCATCGCCGTACACCCAGTATCTGGCTGGGATGCTGGGAGGAGTGACAGATATGCACATTCCTCAGACGGTTTTCATCAAGCAGGCTGGGTCCACCGCAGGGTTTAGCATGTCTCTGTCAGGGAAGGGGAGATGGAGTCTCTGAGTGCCTGCCCCGAGAAGATAAACATCTCATCGCTTTTCGGCTTTTTTGTCTCATGAGCAAAGATTTATTGTTTGTTTTCTTTCATTACTTTCTCATAATTTGCTTAGAGCAAAGAAAATTCTGTGGGCCTACATGCAATAACCATGGTTTATAAATGACCCCTCGTCTTTTCAGCGAGCTGCTTACAAGCTAAGGATGCTGAGTACACTATGAATAGCATTACTGCTGTAGCCTAGTGCTGCCAGTGAGATCGCGATCCAATACAGTACATAGTGTGATGGTTTTCTCTTCGGAAAACAGGCAGCAGTGCAGACGCACAGCATGAATCTTGCACCTCCCACTGTTAAACCACTTCCTCTCTACCCAGTCTGGATGTGGTCCTACTAACGAATCATTCAACAACAATAAGCGTTCTCATCTGGTTATGGGAGCATGGAGGTTGTTCCCACTGTACAAGTTTCAAGTCGATACAGTGGAGGAGGCCAAACTACTACACTATAATCCAAGCTGTCATTCTTGTAGCCACCCAGCTGAAGGAGATTGAAAGATCCCTCATAGTGAAAGCACTGAGATGAGGTGACAAGAAACTTTTTGCCCTAACTTTTTGTAGAAAAACAAGAAATTCAAAGGAAAAGGATGTGATGACACATCAGAGCTCTGGGGTTTTGGTAAAAGCACTTCCTGTGTTGTTCTGGTCAAATGATGATGTGTACAAGCCTAGAGTTTGAAAAGCAGCACTGCATCAATACAGAGGGAACTTTGGATGATCCTCTCCTACTGAAAAGAGCATTTGTTCGCTCTAGACCAGTCATAAAAATAATACAATTAATTCACGACAGTGCCCTATTTTCCACATGGAAAGTATTCCATGTAAATGTAGCCTACTTTTGTACTATCATGCACACAGTGGGCCTTTCTTATCTGTTATTTTTTGCAAGTCATTACTGCCCTGACAGGTTCTGTGTCCCAGTTGTGCATGTCTACTGTTGCATGCGGAGGAAGGCAGGCCAGGCCGCACATGCAGGACCGCTGGTCGATGCTGCACCATCTGAACCACAGAGACACTGAGCACTTTGTCTCTACAGGAAGCCCTGTCTTTCATTTCCTAATAGTACTTTTAGAATCCAGAAGACATTAGCATTTCCCGCTCAGGTTCTGTGACCATGATTAAGGGATAATCACTTAAACATAACTTCACATGAGCCCCTTGCACACTGCACACCCAGCGATGACGGGTTCACCATGACAACTCCGGAGGTTAAATCAGCAAGACTGGACGGAGACGGGTCCAACTGCCGTGTCCCTGCAGAGGTCATGTTAACTGATGCAGTCATTTAGGAGTCATGTGGCGGCATCGCCCACATCGTCCACCGTTAACATAAGTGTTTAGTCCCGGTCCAAGCTTAGTGCTTAAATTGCATTATCACTAGTTGGATATGCATGGAAAAAACAAGCTTTTTGACTCTGTCAGCATAACCTCCATCATTTGGGTCCTGTACAGTCCTCTCTGCTATGCTGTGATGGCTGATGAGACAAATTTGGGCGCAACCAGTTCCCATCAACCCCCCCTCTCTGTCTTTCTTCATCTCTCTTTCTCTCTCTCTCTCGCCCTTTGCACTGTCCTGTCTTTGCACTGGCCTGTCTTTGCACTGGCCTGTCTCATCCCTGCACCCTGTCAAACGTTGTCTCAATGTTATGCACCATGTACGAAAGCAAATTCTGAGTATGCTGAGAAACTATAATGGCAATAAACACACTCTGATTCTCTGATTCTATATAGACAGACAGACAGACAGACAGACAGACAGACAGACAGACAGACAGACAGACAGACAGACAGACAGACAGACAGTGCCAGTAAAACATTGGTATGAAAAGACTAGATCACAGGCATCATCACATCTGTGATAGTTATGTTTGTGTTATGTGGATGATTTCAGGGATCGTTGATGATGTCCGTGTCCTCAGGCCTCTCTGTGTGTTTCAGAGGGCGTGTTGGTGCTGGCCTGTCAGAGGAGGTTTGCATGTGCTCAGGAATCTATGCATGTTTGTATTTGTCCTCAGTATGCATGTCCAGCCATGTGCTGAGGGACCGGGGGAGGGGTGTATGTGTGCATGTGACGATGTATGCAATGCATGTGTGTGTCTGCGTGTGTGTGTGTCTATATGTGTGTGTGTGCGTGCCACAGTATGGGACAATGTATGCAATGCGTGTGTGTGTGTGTGTGTGTGTGTGTGTGTGTGTGCGTGCCACAGTATGGGCCTGTGCCAGGCTCACAGCTGGAGTGAACCTTGTCTCGGCAGGTGGGCTTTCCTCCAGATGAAAGGCTGCATGCACATGTCACATTGCATTGGCTGCACCTCTCACAGTGAACCCAAGAACTGTCTAATAACCAAGAACCTACTAATCTCCACTAGCAATATTAGACTTTCAAGGAAGATATTCTAAACTTGCAGAACTGCTAAGGACAGCAACACGAGCTTCCACTGACATTCCACAAAACGACATAGTTGCGTAATTCATAAACCGCCTTAAATGCAGAAACAAGCAACATACCATCCCCTTTAATCAGATTACTAGCTCAACAAACCAAAGATTAGCCCACAACTTTAAGAGCCTCCGTCTGCTACCTGGGTAGCCTGCAGTAGGCTACAATTGGACTGAAAATTCTAAACATGTCTGTAGGTTAAGACCTTCCTGTTAAAAGAATTCTTGCTCGCAAGTGCTTCATGGTAGCTAACTGATGTTTGTAGCAGTAACCAGGTGCATGGAGAGCCCTTCTGTGATCAACAATGATATTCTGGATGATATATTTAGGATGTAGTCCCTGTAGTACAACCTAATTTAACGTTAGTTAGAAGTAAAAGTGCCTCCGGTATTCAATTAATTAATTTACTCAATCATACAATTACATTTCCCTCAGTCCAGCGTCCATTTTTGTTCACCGCAAACTTGTCAGAGTATTCGCAGCGAACACAAAGCTAACTGAGGAAAAGTTTAAAATAGTTTTCAAATGTTTGCGTACTGTGCGTTCAAATTCAGCGAACATAGCAAACGTTCATGAATGTTTGCAAACTATTTTAAACCTTTTTCAGTTAGCTTTGTGTTTGCCATGTATATTTGCAAACATAAGCAAACAGTCTGAGAAGGTAGCCTAGTTTGCAGTGAACAAAAATGGACACTGGACTGAGGGAAATGTAGCCTAATTGTATGACTGAATGAATTAATCTGGGCCATATATGGAACACATGGGCCGGAACTAAGCCATAAGTGCCGCATCTGGCCTATATGATCCAGATCGGCTTGCTATCTTTGAAGGCCATTTTACTTCTAACTAGGTTGTACTAGTGGGACTACATCCAAAACATATCATCCAGAAAATCATCATTGATCACAGAAGGGTTCTCTGTTCAAGTTTAACTGCTCAAAGAAAACATGTTGTTTGTGACAAACGTTTGCTGATTTTGAACACAGCCCAGCTAAATGTGGGATAAACAGAGTGTTTAACTGCTGGCTGGACAGATTAAGCCTCCTGAAAGCAATAGGGAAGCAGTTACTTGGAGGCTATTGCAGGCATGAGACAGCAGAGTAAGGCTGGCAGTGAGAACCATGTGAGATTCAAAAACTACAAAATAAGCTCTGAGATTCCTGACAAAAGTCCCAGCCCTGTGATTTTGCTGCTTTATTGGGGGCACATGATCCGTGTTACTCGGTAAGCGTTCAGAAACTGGATACCTTTTTGTACAGGGGCGAGAGGGACAGGCAAATTCCTCTAGAAAGAAAAATGTTTTTTTCCCACATCCTAATATGGGCATGGGCTCACTTCTCAGTGAGATACCTATGTGATCACATCATAGTGTGAGTATGTGTATGTGTGTGTGTGTGTGTGTGTGTGTGTGTGTGTGTGTGCGCGCGCGTGTGTGTGTGTTCTACAAAAGGCCATTCTGTGGAAAATACTTTCTTTAAAAAAAATCAGGTTCATGCTAGAAAGAAGTGACATGGAAATACCAGCTTCAGGATAATAGCATACTGTATATGGATCTGAATCTGACTTTGTTCACTGTGAAGGAGATTACTAGTAACATACCTAAGACATCAGCAGTTAGTGCTACTGAGTCACCTTCCCTCAGGTGTCTATTGAATATTACATTATACTGTACATTACGTCCAGTGCTGTCTTTTTTCGTAAAGGTTCGTTTTCTCTCAGATTCCCTCTAGGGTTTGTACGTGCAGCACTGCCTGGTCTCTGGTCAGCTAGAGGCAGAGTGGTTGGGAACTGTGTGACTTCTCTGCCCATGATGTACCTTTGGGGAAAAGGACTGTGGGAGTAACTTCCTGTGGGGGGAAGCTCTCTGGCCCGTATTAGTTTTCTGTCCTTTATTTAACGCTGGAGGCCCCAGGGGATTAACCAACAGTTCTGGTTTTATGTCATAGCCCTGCTATTATCTGAATTGATCATTCAATTCAATAGCCCCCACCTTCCATTGCCCATTTGATAATGTGCTCTCTCTCCCTTTTCTCCTCCCTCTCTCCTCAAAACTGAAGTGTTGCACTAGGCACATTTCTGTCTGACTTTTGTCATGCATTGCAACTGTTACGGGGTGTTGCCCCATTGGCCAACTGACACCCTCGAGCTTTTGTGGCAACCAATCACACAATGACAGGAGAGCTTTTTCCCACCATGGATATGATAATGAAGACAGAGATGAATGGTTCTTCCCTTGGTGCTCTTTGAATTGAGAACACAAATAGAGCACAAATAGAAGCTGACCATCCCTTGGATCCACGAAATGCTGCGCAAAAGCACAAAATCTGCTTTTCTTCATAGATGTTTAAGGATGTCAAATGAGCATCAGATCTAATTTGATGTAAATCAATGCAACATCATAATTCCCTACAGTTTACTGCTAAGAATGACATAAAACTGAACTAGACAATCTCTAACCCTAACTAATGCTAATTCAATCATCTGTGTGACAGCTAAAAACAATGACTAAAGGATTGTTCATTGTTCTGCCCCTTATTGTGTCATAGTAGTGCCCTTGACACACCTCTGAAGGGCTGAGATCACCATGTTAAACATACTTTTTACCATAATGGAGGGTGAGTCATTGGCAGCAGAGTGAGTTTGTTGCAGAGGCACCCTCTCACACTGCGTGCTGAGTGCTCTCATGACGCCAGTCATCCCCTCCACCTGCTCAGCTGAGGGCTGGCGAAGCGTGGATGTGCACATGCGAATGGTTTGGGTGCCCGGGAGGAGGGACGCAGAGAACCGGCGCTCACTGAAAAAATAGTAATTTAATAGGCAAACAGACAGGTTCCGGCCTGACGCCATCATCAGCGTATAATGATGAGAGCTTCCACTGGAATCAATGCTTTCCAGCCTAATTTCAAACTCCTCTATTCAACAACTATGCACTGAGGCTTGGCCGTTTGAATCACATATGAAACATAAGCCTTAGATTTTATTGTACTGATAACGTGTAGGGATGAAAATAGTCTCCTAGAAAGAACAGTTAGTGGAACGGCATATAATCCTAAGAGGATGTACTGGACACAGGAATGACCTCATGGATGAGAGTAGGACCATATTCATAGATTGATTGTTCTATGCATGGCAGTGTTGCGCATGTAAGTTGATGTGACTTTGAATACAGAGACATGCTGCTGCCCATGCAAAGGGAACAATGCACTCTATTATAGTTGGCGTTTTGTCATGGCTCTGGGAGACAAGGAGATGTGATCTACTGAGACTCGCTGACCTTTGCCCTTTGGGTGTGACGTGGTAAACTTGCTCAGACTGGTCTTGAGGCAGAGGAGAGGCTAGGGCCTGCGAGAAGCCTGGGGCAGTGGAGGACCAGTCAGCTATGAGTAATCTATCACCACCAGTCAGACAAGCAAGAGCAGCATGCGGTAAAGAGAGCGTGTGATAGCTACTACCCAAATAATTCCATTATTTTGTGCCAGTGGTGCCTTCTGTATATTAGTGGTGGCTATGTGCTGTGTATTACAGGAGCAATTGTTGAGGTTTATGAAAAAGTATTTGAATCAATGTGATTATAAAATGTTTTCACTTAATTTATCATTCTACTGAAACCCTGCTGGTAAGATGCAAGATTTATTGTAGAAAATTCAACACAAAAGTGGTCGATGAGCAGTGTCATCAGGTAAAATAAATCAATTCGCAAAGATCACTTTCTGTTCAAATAAATAATGCAACTCTGAGAAAGACCTGAGATTAATCAATATAATGGCATCTTACTGTACGTATCACACACACACACACACACACACACACAAACACACACACACACACACACACACACGTAGAAGCAGCCTGTACTGCACAATTATGTGCCTCTAGCTTTTGGTACTGTATAAGATGCATAGAGATATGAATAGATGTTAAACAGGTTAATTATTCATCCCTTGCTACTTTGTCTTCCAGGGGAGCCTCCATTAGAGGCCCTAGAAGACCATGTCTCGCCAGCGTGAACCACGCTGGGGCTCAGCAGGAGGGAGAGGGGCAGACCATGTTCTTCCACTAACCCCATGAATTAGTGATGCTGCCAGGGTAGCTAGCATCTGTTAGCCTGAATGGATGACCATGGCCTCAGAGAAGGGCTCTCGCCTTTGATAATGGCTGAACAGTTGTGAGACCCTGAACTATAGTACATCAATCATCATTTCATCATGGTTCTACAGAAGAAAGACAAAAACAGACTACAACTCCACTTTATAAACCGTCAAGATCTACACTGTGCTGTGTTCTGAACACTCATTCTCTTTTGAGATGACTAATGTTGATCATATCAACTAGTGGTAGAGCCAAGTTAAGCAGAGTCAAGAATACCTCTTCGGATTGATTATGTTTTGTTCCAACTCGCCCCTTCTTTTCCACATTAGAACAGTGAGGATGGAAACCCTCACTCTACTCCAAACAAATATAGCTTCTGTGTTTCCCATGGAAGATGTCCTCTCCCTCACACTGTGCCAAGATATACACTGGATGGTGGAAAACCTTTTGTTTGGCTTCACACTTCAACACTAAAGCTCTTTCTCTCACAGCCATTGTATTCCTTGATCGATGTATTCATGTATTTAGGCATACAGCTGTATACAAATGCTACTATCTCCTCAGCTGGATATCATGAGGCAGTGACATTTCAACACTGACATTTCCCAGAAGGTTCGATAGGGAGGATTTACAGATTTTGCATCTCTTCTACAACATGAAGACATCTGGATGGTAAACGTTAACAACAAATGCATGAACTCGACTATGAACAGTACAAATGGGTCGACAGCTGTTTGGTGTGAATAATGAATACACCTCCAAGGTTTTACTGGAGTTTAACCATACTTAACCGTATACTTATCCTACAGTGACAGAGCTGCCTAGAGCAGGGATGTCCTGCTTCTGCATCATGCTTTGCAGGTAGACTATCCAGGCAGAAAACAGTCCTCCAGTTCTCTGAGGCTGGGGGGAGTTTCCCCTGCTCCACTTTGCCCTCCATTCTCTGAAAACAATTACTGTAAGCTAACTTATCTGAGAAACATTCACTGTCTAATGTGTGGGTTGAACACTATGCCAGGAATGTCCCTTGCCTGGGCGAATGTCCAAGCAGTCCATATATCAAAAACATTGATATATCCTCACAATCCTTTCTTTGCCTGAGAAAGAATTACAATCAAAGCAAATCAAATGTTCAAAGGAGATATAACTAGTATAGTGATCTGAGTTCATTGGACAAGACACCAAATGATGTGTTAAACGATGATTTGCTACCGACCAATAGCACAATAGCACAAGCCTGAATCATGCATAGCAGGATAATAGTAATTTGGTTTATTTAATGGAAGGGTAAGTGAAGGGTTGCTCTAGAAGCCTTGGGGCCTGACTGCACCAGTAGGAGTTATAAACAGGAAGTGCAGCAGGAAGAAGTGACTGAACAAACATTGTGTCACAGAGCACATTTACAGAGTAGGCTACCAAAAATAAACATGACAGAATCTGGCATCTTGAGAGTCTCCAATAAACCCATGATACCAAAAACATGAATGTGAACTGATTCAAGCATATCCCGTTGTACAGGTCCATCAAAGTGGCGCTGTGAAATGTTTCATCAAAGCGCATTGATTTGAGAATTCTGAACAGCACCGCCACTTTAATGGGCTCAGACTTGTTCTGAGCCCACAGCACCTGTCTGCTGCCATGGAAACACAGAGAGAGAGAGAGAGAGAGAGAGAGTGCTGGCCATTAAGCTCTGAGGCTGAGCACAGACAGACACAAAGATACAGCAGTGTTGCACCACACAGCAGAATAGCTTGTAACTTCCTCTTGTGCTCAGTTATATTAACCTGCAGGAACTGCAGCTCCTGTGTAGGCGTACTCCTTTTACCTCTGCAGTATTCCTGTTTTTAAAAAGAAGATAATCTGGTGCCAGTAAAAACAAAAATCAAACATGATTTTATATGCAAAAAATGAGCCGCCCACCACCCCCCAACCTCAAAGCTATAATCTCAAACAACTATAATTAGATATAGGCTATAATTACAATAATACATCAATGGTTTGCTGTAGAGGTCATCTGGATAGCTCGTAAAGCAGCATTCCTAAAGCCCTTGATTAGATTGACCAGACTTCAAAACACATGTTTTCCTCCCAGATAAAAGCAGTCCCCCCAGCCCTATGCAAATATGTATGCAATATATGTAATAGTATGCAAATATGAAATAGATCTTGATCCTGCCATGCTCTGAATATCATCCACATTTCTACAGAATAACGGTGGCCTTATCATCATTAAAACAATGCTTCAGTTTTGACTTGGACCTTTCTATGACACACAACTTTAGGACAGTTGGTTGAGAGTGTGGACAGTTGCTCAGTGCTAGTGAGGGGTCAGAGGGGTTGGCAGCGTACGTGGCTGGCGGGGTAGTGCTTTGGCCCTGCAGTGGGTAGCAAAGGCTAGCGCGCCCCATCAGCCCCTTAGCCCACACATTGTATTGGGACACTGAGGGGCTGTTGTGTGGCTGGACCACACATGGGTCTGAAGGGGGGGTGGGGGGCGGTGGGGGGTGGGGGATCTGTCATCGCAGATGTGTAACCGCTCTACAGTTCAGATAAAGAATGGGGTCTATAGTGCATTGAGTTTTCTCTGAACATGTTTTCTCTCTCTCTCTCTCTCTCTCTCTCTCTATATATATATATATATATATATATATATATATATGTTTACTGTGCAATATACTGCATATATATATATTAAATATTTGATATGGTTTAGTTCCGGTTCGTCTGGTCTGGCTTGGTCTAACCCGGTCTAACATCTGGTTTAGTCTGGTTGCATTGAGTTGTGCTTGGTTTGTTTTTGTCCGGCTTGGTCTGGATTGGTTACGTACGTCTTGCTTCCTGGTCTAACCCCGCCCCCGCCGTGACGTGACTGGGTCTTTGAAATCGAGAGTTTAAAGGACAATGCTCGTTTTTGCCAACCTGGGACCTTATTTACGGCATATTATAAGACGTTTCACTCACCAAGATAACTTTGGTGTAATTCGGAGGCCTGTAGAAGACATTTAAAATCCAGCGCGAGCCAAGTATATCCATGTAATGGCGGTGGACAGGGCACTGAGAATGCAGCTTCTAAAAAATCTATTTTCTGCCGCAAAACGGTTGTTTTCATCAATCTGTCTTTATGAATCGCTAGTTGTGCTTACATAGAGTGTAGGCCTGTTACGGTTTTTCACATGCCTCTGTAATATGATCTTTACAAACGTCTTTAGAAACAAAATAGCTTCCTCACTTGCTCCAGCACGCATGCGCACAGCGTCCTGGAGCAACGCTTGCGCGCTGTGCGCATGCGTGCTGGAGCAAGTGGGGAAGCTATTTCGTTTCTAAAGACGTTTGTAAAGATCATATTACAGAGGCATGTGAAAAACCACAACAGGCCTACGCTCTATGTAAGCACAACTAGCGATTCATATTCAACATTCACATGTTTTTGAATTTTTCAAGGTGCCCACCCACATCCATTGTATGACCTAAACGGTGGTAGAGCAATTATCAGACTTTCTCAAAAGTGCTAGTTTTGTCAATGTTTTGATCTGAACCATTGTATATCATCATAAGTAACCTTAAAACAAGGCTAAACATGCATTTTCCCTTTACTACTCCTTTAAATTATTCTAAAACAAGAATGGCAAAGGCAAATCTTCTGTTGAAATAAATGCATTATGTCACATATATTTTGTCTTTCTTTCAGTGCAGTGTAAAGCTGTAGTCTTTGTGTGTGTGTGTGCGTGTGTGTGTGTGTGTGTGTGTGTGTGTGTGTGTGTGTGTGTGTGTGTGTGTGTGTGTGTGTGTGTGTGTGTGGCGGGGGGGGCGTTATTCTGTGTTGTTTGCTGTCAAAATGGTAAATAGAATATAAGCTACATGCTCACTTTTTCAGTAGGCTAGAGAACAGCTTTGGAATAGATTAAACCTGGGATTCAAAATGATGCATATTAACCAATGCCCTTTCCTTAGAACACATTGTTTTCGGTGCAGCTGTAATGTTCTGTAGACTCACTTTTTGGGCCTGGAAGTCAGTTACATAATCTCAAAACACACACACATTCACAAAAGCACACTCTCTCACACACACACACACACACACACACACACACACACACACACACACACACACACACACACACACACACAAAGTGAAAAGCAGCTACAGGCCCTGCACAGAGGGGGTAGGAGACAAAGTAGACGTCAGACACACAGGCCCTCAGTTCACCTGACAGCCACTAAACTAATGTCACTCCACACTCACACCCTCACCTGGCAGAGCGCCAGGGGTTTGTCTGAGGTCTCCGTCACCAAAGCCTGGGTGTGCCACAGTCTGTGTTCCTCTGGGGCAATCATCATTAGTCTCTTGGCCTCTGGCTTAGCTTGCAGAGAAAAAAAACACACACTTCCACCTCAATGGGCTGTGGGCACAGTTAAAATAACGAGAACAAGAGTTAAGCTCTTAAACCTCAGCACAAACCCATTAGCTTAAATGATCATAATCTTCCACAGGCACATTTGTTGACATCTAATATAGTCTACATAGAGCTTTTCAGTGTGTTCCTGAAGCCTATAGGACTTCCAGCACAGTGTCAGGCTAGATATATCAATCAGATTCTTCAAGTGTAGTTGATTCATGGCCTGCTGTCATCTTCCTCTAAAGAACAGACTAAACCCTTGGCTCCACTGCCACCGTCAGCGTCGACATTCTACCGTCAAAAATCAAGAAATGAACCTCGGCAATATACCTTCCCTATTCAGGCGGCAAGTTTCCCCCCCCCCCCCCCAGTTACTGTAGCTATGGCCCACAAGCTTTGGAGCAAGTTAATAAAATGTCCACTGAACAGCACATACCTGATGATTCTCTCAGTGATTCCTGACAATATTGCTGTATGTTATTTGTCAAATGCCACTACTTCGTTTAAGAGAGTTGTACAGAAAGGCCTGAACTATTTTACACGAGGATATGTCCATGAGATTTGGATTTTGGATGGAGCAGGTGACAACATACAAGTTTATGCTAGATGTTGGCAATCTATGCGGAAGGCACAGATACCTCACAAACTCCAGATTGAAATTCATCAGGACAAATCGAGCAGTCTGCACATGTAAAGCAGGGTGAGTAAGTTAGTGGCTTCCATTCTTAGAAAATAAACCTGTAAGAACGACCTGCTAACTACTAGCTACGGGCTTATTAGGAACTGTACATCAAGCACCTAGCTTCATAGCTTATTGTGTCAGCGCTGCTGTAAACTGATGCGTGGAGGGAAGTGTGGAGTATCACACAGGTTGTTTTCTTATAACATTATGGTAAAGTAGCCTGCAGGCCGGTTTTCTGTAAGTTTTAAGAACAATTTTCTTCAAACTAATGTCTAATCTATGTACACAACGCGGGACAAGCTTTGTGTGTGGGACATCAGAGGCGTGGTCTTAAGAAATCAAGCAACCTTATTGGTTATTATTTTCCGCTTGATTGACAGGTCGGAAAGGTCTATTCTCTAACGTCGGACGGCGGCGTCAAACACGACACAGCGGCTGCAATGGAGCCGCTGTCATTAATTACATGGATTCATTCAATTGATAGTTGACGCTGACGCTAACGGACCGAGAACACTATGATACTGTTGTGATCGCTAACGTTTTTCGCATAAGTCAATGGAGTTCAACATAGCTAAAATTAGCATCACGGCTTGCAGACATTTTCTCCTTAGCTAGCTAGCTAGTTAGCTGGTAGCATTATAAGGCACCCCTTGGTATGGGGTTGACCGCAGCACTGGACAGGAGTGTATCCTGCCACGTGGAACACCCATGGAGAAGCGATGGTTGAAACAACTTCACAGGTGACAATGCATGTCCTAGGGTCCTGAGCAATACACCTACTGAATGTCAACTTCATACATCGCCTGGTTCTCGAGATAATCGTGACCCAGGCAGACGCTGAATGTTTCAGTAATGTGTACGTATAGTAAAAATCGCCTTCCAATCTTCCATTAGGTTCAGCTGTGTTCAAGTGTCTGGATGCCTCAAATTAATGAATCAGTTTCTGAGTCACCGCACACAAAAAACTCACTTGCAGCTTTGTTTGTGTGCGTGCATGTGTGTCTGTGTGTCTCTGTGGAGTGTTATCCTACAGTATGTATATATTTCAGGTATTTTAAAACAGTGTGGAAAACACATTGCTACTGATATGAAACAAGTCAGCACCCATCTCTCTCTGTTCATGTTGTATCAAGCTGTAATTCTCAAGTCAGCAGTCTCTCTGTAGCTACACCAATACCTAAGGGTGTATGTAAGTAACGCTTTGTGGAGAGTAGCACTATCTCCTCCACAGTGAAATATTCTCATCCAGTGGTGTGTTTGGGGAGTGGGAGGCAGCCCTGACAAGGGGAGTTTCTTCACGTCGTCTACGTCAGCCCGCTGTGTGTGTGGAATAGCAGAGGCCACACACAGCTGGAGGCTAGGAGAGGAGAAGTCAAGGGAGGGCTGCTGCTCTGAGCTGACCGAACAAAGGCTAGTGTGCAGCTGACAGGAAGGAAGTCAGGCTATGCTGTGCTACACAGCTAAGCAGGGTTCTGTAAGGCAAATATGGGATGACTGTACAGGACTAGGCTGGGATGGGAAGGGATGAGTTTGGATGGGAGCGACCAGCTGTGGCGGGAGTAGGGCTGGCCTTGTCTATGCCACACTGCATGAGGCCTAGTGAGAGAGGGACGAGAAGTTACAGGATGTGTCTCTGGCCTAGCTAAAGAGGATGTGCTGTTGTGTAAAATAGCCCAAATACAGTTCAACTAGTACTTCTGAAGTATTCCGTATACTCTGTGGCTTTTGCCGTTTCCAGATTAACTCCAAAGGGTGCATTGTTTAGCAGGCGAAGCCGTTAAGCCACTGCACTGAGGATTGCCATGGGTGAGTTTCTAGGCCAGTTGGCGGGTGCACTCCGTGCCAGGGCTGGCTGTAGACGAGGCGGTCTGCTCATCCACTTACGGGCCTGAATGCTCCAAAGCCTGCAGGTGTCAATAGCTCTGGTGCAGCAGTGAGGATA
Source organism: Borostomias antarcticus (assembly GCF_949987555.1). Lineage (NCBI taxonomy): Eukaryota > Metazoa > Chordata > Actinopteri > Stomiiformes > Stomiidae > Borostomias > Borostomias antarcticus. The sequence continues at coordinate 22,947,953 of NC_140242.1, forward strand.
CAACAGAAGTAATGGTTTACCCCATCTCATTAAAATTAGGCTACTTTAATAATATACTTGTTTTGCTTTTATCTAAAAGTGAGACTCCATTAGCTTATAATACTACGTCTACTCCCATGGGAATATAACAGAATCAGAAGAGTTCAAAAATAATATGCAATGTACAGTATGACCAATTCAAGCTGCTGTCAAGTGTTCATGAAGAGGGAGAAAATAGGTCCACAGTCAATTAAGTTTGACTTATTTATTTGCATATCAAAACAAACTTTTGTGCATTCCAAGAACTGAACTTATACAAAAAAAAACAATTTGAACAGATAACAAAAACCAACACCAATTGATCTGAAAGCATTTCATACGTCACCAGAAGCCAATCTACACTAGATGACAGAAGTGCGGGTCCCCGGTTAGTACACACCCATTCTTCCCCTCACAACCCACATGTCGGTCTGAGGCACACTGCAGCATAGGGGACAGGAGACCAAGAGCCAACGTGATGCCCTGGGACAAGCGACATATCCCCCATTCAGACTGCCAGTCAGTAGGCTCACTCATTCTTGTGGTAAAAAGGGGGTCTAGGGAAGCTGGGCGAGGGCTGTACAGTCATCTGCTTTTGTCCAATCACAATGCAACTTAGGTTACACAGTTATACAGCTAAAGAGGTGAAAAAAAGAAGGCAATGCTTGTGGAATGTACAGTGCATAAAGGAGGCCGGGTCTTCATGGTGACGCCGCCTTCTCCTGTTCAATGGCTGCAAAAGAGAAAAAAATGTTACTACCCGTTTGAGGAACAAGTGTTCATACAGCACTTGGTTAAGATTACATTTAGCCTGGCTTATACAAACATTTAATTGATGAAAACGTTAAACTTTTGAATAAATCTTACTTTCTTTGGATGGCAAGGGGTTTTTCTCTTGCGTCTCCGTCTTCTTAAGTTTGGTCTTGTCGAAGCTGGAAACTTCAGAAACATCTGGCTTGTCAGACATGTTTGCAGGGGGTCTGGATAAAGTGAAGGGGGAACAAACAATTAGGAATTTCATAATTCATTGTCACAACCTCAGACAAACCAACTGAAATGAATGTCTCCATGAATGAACCAGACAATATACACTAATCCATCTGCATGCATAAAAACATTGGATCCATTGCGATCGTATTAAAAAAAAAAAGTATTTCTCTCAGAGGCTGACGTTGGTGACTGAACAAAATGGCTTTCATAACCTCTGACATAGGGAAATGGCTTTCAGAACATAGCCTACTACAGAGAGCATCTCATGTCCTGGTGGTAGATTATTATTTTCCCACATTTTTTAAAATTAAAATAAAATGTTTCCGATGTAAAATCGGTTAACACTGCATTAAGCATAATCACAGCGCACGTGCTCAGGCTGGAGGAAGCAGTTGTTTTTTTCCGAAGTCGCCATACAGAACCACCGCCCCACTCGGCATGATGGCATCTCAAACACACATTGGGAAGATTTTGTGATGTCTACGCTAACGTTACCCTTACCCTATTAGAAACATTTCACATTTTGCCTCGACTCATCTAGGACATTGTACCCAATTTAGAGTAATTGAAATTATACAACGTTCAGCAAAGTTTTAACGTCAGCTGTCTGGGACACCCAATCTGAAATCTCGATGAAACCAAAAATGAACGACATATCCTGCATTTTACATAGGCTATCGCCTTGAACTGCACAACTGCGTTCAGCAACTATCATTATAATTCATCATCACCAATGTAGTGTCACACTAAGACGCAGCGGTTTAGCAAATCATACCAGCCGTGTCTCAAAAACATTCATACATTCGTATACTGAATTAATGACTTAAAACATGGAGCAATGTCTAGAGAATGACAGGCCTAAAACACTCACCGGAGTAGGACTGCTAGTGTGCGCTTGAGATCCGGAATGAGCAGAGTAGAGTGGGCGCGCGGAGCTCAATCAAAGGATATTATACCCTGTTATATGCAAATGTCAACGTGACGTCACATCATTCCCTATCATTGGTAACATACAAATTATTTTTGATAGGTGTTGAAAAGAAAACTAATTTACTTTAACATGCCTATCGATTTTGATTAGATCCATGATAAAATAATCGAAATAATTAACCCCATAAACATACAACGTGGTTTTCAAATACCGGTGGTTGGGGGCATTCGATTCAAGTTATGCTACTGAAGCGCCGGATGGGTGGGAATTACCAACGCCACGCCTCTGTAATCTGCACTAACCCCGCGCCACAGTCGGTCATCAAGTGAGTTAGAAGTTGAAATCGAATAGACCTATAGGCGAACTAAACTTTTGTCAATGACGACACCATGTGGATGCAGCAAGCATCACAAGGCTTTGGCCTAATATTGTAGACATAGCTCCCTTCAAGGAAATACGGAAGGGATTCTGTACGCTACTGTACGTCGCATATAGGAATTCTTTCTCTATATTTTGTAATGGTGATATTCGAAAGATTTCAGCTCCATGAGTTTCATCTTGAACTGAAGAGAGAGGCAATGCAATAGTGAAATCAAGTTTATTTATTAGTTCAACATATAGCCTATACAAGGACTTATAACATGTAATGAAATCTGAGTGATCACATGATTCATGACTCAGATTGTTTTGGCATCAAGGTAATGAGAAGTATCATAAAAGTCAGTTGTAAGTCCACTTACACAGCTGTACACAAACCAGTAGGCCTACTAACTACCACAAAGTTAAGCCTCAATTTTGTGATCTGAGTTGCTCTGTAAAAGTGAACTATTGGTCTGTGAGTTGGAGAGGCAGCCTCTTCTGCAGCCCTAGCGCTCTACTCTCTGGTTGAAGTACCTAGAGTAGATCTTGCTGTACATGATCTGGTTGTCTGTCCTGATGGTGTTCCTCAGGTGCTGCCAGAACCAGGGTTCTGCCGCAGCGTTCCTGGGCCACTCCACAACGCTGCTGCCACACAGCCTCCTCCGCAGACGCAGGAAGGACGAGTACTGCAGGACCGGCTCCAGGAGCAGCAGCATGATCACGTCCATGTTCTCCTCCAGCAGCCTCTGGTGGGCCTGGTAGATGGCCAGCCTGAAGCCCCCGGTCTTGGCGTAGGCCTCAGTCAGAACAAACACAGTCTTGCAGCTCTGGCGGATACTCATGGTGAGGTTGTCAACCAGGGGGAGCCCAGGGGTCCAGTCTCGCTCCTCCAGGCAGAGAGACAGGTGTATCTCCCCCTTTTCCTCCAGCTGCAACCGCAGGTGCTCCAGGACCCACACTGACACCTGTGGGTCGCTGGTGTCGTATGCAATGAAGGCATCGTAAACTCTGTCCACTGACTTCAAGGAATGGTAGCCTTTCAGTTTAGCTTTCAGGTACTGTAGAATGTAGGAGGCATCCCAGTAAAACAGATGTGCTGTAGTCCCCATGGTCATAGTGATGAGGACAATGAATGTTGAGACAGAGTAGATTAAAAAGGCCAAATTGTCATCTACACATTCTCTAATGTCAAAATGAATGACAGCCTGACCTCTTCTTTCATCAGGTGTGGAGCATTTGACATCAATTGGCAGTCTAGGGATAGCTATATCACTTCCTTCAATCCACAGGATGAACTCTAATAAATGACAGGTGCAATGGAAAGGATTACCCTGCAAGTACAAGGTTTTCAGAAAATTTTCAGCCCCTGATAAAAAGGTGGTCTGTTGGATAGTAGCGAGTTTGTTGTGGCTGAGGTCAAGTGTCGTAAGGCTTTTTGCATCCTTAAGGAATCCATTTGAGAGATGTGCAATTTGATTGTGTCTCAGGTTAAGCAACTGAAGTGTCTTTGTGAATTTTGAAAGGTCTGCTGACACATAATGTAAAGAATTATAGCTAAGATCTAGTTCAAGAAGTTTTGTGAGATTTTGCAGATTTTCCCAATAGAATTTACTGAATGCATTATTACTTAAACATAGCTTTGTAATATTTTGCGGTAATTGTCTATACACTTCTGGTGGTATCATCGAAATGTGATTGAACGATATGTCCAGATAGGTTAAATTCACAAGATGTGTGAAAAGTCTGTTGTATGATCCATCTCTCCCTTTCCATAGTTCCCTTATGTTGTTGCCTTGAAAATTAAGAACATTCAACGATGTACTATTCATCTCCTTAGTAGTTAATGTAAAAATACCATTGTGACTCAAATTCAATACTTTTAAAGCTGGTAGATTTCTTAAAAAGTTAAAATTATGTGTCACTCCAGACACTGCAAAATAGTGTTGGTTGTAGCTCAGGTCTAATATCTCCAGTTTCTTTAATTCACTGAAGGCATCATCATAGGCTAAATCAATCTTGTTGTAGGACAGGTCCAGATATGTCAGGTTTAGTAAGGATGTAAACTCTGTTCCGTTTAGTGCAGCTGCAAATCCATTCCTTGACAAATTGAGACATGCAATGTCCCCATAACCTTCAAACTGCTTTGGAGAAATGAAGAAGACATTGTTTGAGCTGAAGGACAATACGCGACCAGAGTCATAACACTCCTGGCTCACAAGTTTGTGGGATGGTGTATAATTAATTTCTTTATCATTTGATTGAAAGTCTAACAGAGGTGGGGTAAATAAAGTTGATTCATGATTTTGTCCTGAGCCATAACTTAGTGACCCTGTCACAGTAACTGGGTAAAACCTGTTTTCTGTAAGGTACAAAAGTTTCAGGTTTAGAAAATTGTTAAATATGAAAGGATCAGAACGGACAATGAAGTTAGTTCCTAAGTTCAACACCGATAGATTTTTGAGACCATAAAGAGGACTGAGAGAATCTGAATGGATTTCTCTGAAGACAAGACCCTCTATATTTAACGTTTTAAGTGACACCAATTTTGAAAAGTGCTTTGAAATATGTATGGTTTTAGGGTAGACACCAAAATCAAAATTGAATGAAATGTCAAATTTTTCTAGCTTTGGTAGCAGACATAAAAAATCCCCCTCATTGGAAGCAATAGCCTTTGACAAAAGATTGAAAGAAAGGAAGAGTTTTTTAAGATTAGTTAGACTCTGAAACCAAGAGCTGTTGATGGTGTGAAGTGAGTTCCCTGCCAGATCAAGTGTCTCTAGCTTTGTGAGTCCATCAAATGCATGACCATTGATCACCAGTGAAATGTTTTTGCAGCGAACACAGGGATATGGAGCATTTTGACATCTCGGACAGTTACCCTGTAGTTCCAGGATCTTCAAATTGGTAAGGTTCTGAAAATCACCTGCAGAAATGTGTTGTATTTGGTTAGAACCCAACTTCAATGTTTTTATGCACTTTGGCAATCCTTGTGGAACTTGGGTTAAATTGTTGTAGTTCAAGTTTAACAACTTCAGGTTAGTCAATGCAGAGAAGCTGCCACTCTCAATAGTAAATGCTTTTTCACAAGGATTCCAGTAGAAGCAGTTCCTGGACAAATAGAGCCTCTTCACATTCGTTATGCCAGATAGGCTGGTTCCATTCAGTGAAATGATATTATTATTGTCTAACATGAGTGTTTCCAGTTTGGATGGGAGTTGTTTGGGAACCTCCATTAGATGATGGCCATTCATCCGTAATTCACGTAGGTTGATTAGATAAGTGAAGGCACCCTCAGCAATGTGAGTCATATTTTTATGGTTCAACCAATTGAGATTGAGAAAGATCAGGTTTTCCAGATGTGCAAATGCATCACGGGTTACATTTGTAATATGGTTTTCTTCTAGGTGCAGAGATGTTGCATTCCTACTGATGCCATAGAGAGATAACTGTGGGATCTCTTGCAGTCCTCTCCCTTGGCAATTTAAAATGATTTTTTTAGTGGAATCAGTAGAATTGTTGACATGGACATCACATGGAAACGTCCTTGGCATCCTCTCCCATGCAGCAAGTTGGACCACAAAGTAAAACAGGAACAACAATGCCAATTGAAACCAGTAGGCAGCAGCAGCCTGTAAGTATACACATAGAAACACAATAGATGCATTACTCTGTCATTACTCTGTCTTTATTCCGTGTTTACTCCTAATGTGTTGGCATTATGGAACAACCATTCACTTATGAGTGAACACAAGTGACAATTCTCCAAAGATCTAACAATCATTATGCACATAAGAGTATCATGCAGCATACTGTAGAAATCTGCCCACTTTTGAAGGGGACAGTTCTGATGCTTTCCAAAAAAATACTATGAGCTCCTCACCAAGGCACATTTAAAATCAACTCTAATATCACATTGTCTTTATTTTGTATTGATAAATGTACCGTAAGATCAAATTATGTCAGTAAAACTCACCATTATGTTAGAATCCTTGTGTACCTGGGGGAGCCAATACAGATTGCAGTGGCCTTAAATGAAAATACTTGCTTCTTCCCTATAACATACATTCCCCTTATAGTCAAATTACAAATGTGCTAAGAAGCTGATTGGTTGTAAAAACAAGATGGATCCTGTTTGAAAAGCGTGGCATGAGAGAACTGAGAAGTTCTGACTCACTTCCTCTTTAAGGACATGTTGGGGAAGGGAGGCAGATTAACACATAGCACAGTATGTAAAATCATTGCACACATATTCAGTAATTTAATTAAAGGCATGCATTCATGTTAACATTTTATTTACATTGTATTTGTGTTTTCACATCTGGTTTAAATCGGAAATTCACAATGCAGTTGTTACAATTAAGATTTGGAGATTTAACTTGTTCCTTATATACTATAAGTATAAAGCCAGAATAACTAAATCACACTACAGTAGCTCATGTTATGGCATTTAAACAGTCCAGAATTATTTTGGAATCAACTTTTTACAGAGTTTCCCTAAAAAGATTGCTGTATTGTTTCTGACTCTCTGTTGCCAACACACTCCTTAGAGAAAACCAGAAGTAGGGCTGTGCTTGAGGATTTGTTGGCCACTCCAGCACAGAGCGCCGGTACAGTCTCTTTCTCAGTCTCAGGTACTTGGAGTGAGAGGGTGCCTTTTCCAAGAAGATCAAGACAATGACATCATCCTTCTCATCCATAAGCCTCTGATGGGCCATGTAGAAGGCCATCTTGAAGTTCCCGCTCCTTATGTAGTTGTTGGTGAGTATGAACACGGTCCTCTTGCTCTGGTTGATGCTCTGGGAGAGGTTGTCGATCAGGGGACAACCAGGGATCCAGTCGCGCTCCTCCAGACAAAGCCTCAGACAATGATCCCCACAGTCCTCCAGGTGAACACGCAGCTCCTGCAGCACCCACTCTGCCACCGCTGGGTCCCTCTTATCGTACACCACGAAGGCGTCATAGACAGTGCTCTGAGAGGACAAGTGGCCATAGCCTTTGAACTTGGCCATGCAGAAGTGGTAGATGTACCAGATGTCCCAGAGGAAGAGGTGGCTGGATATGGAGAGGGTGAGGAAGCTGAGCACCAGAGAGGTGAGGAGGATGTAGAGAATGATGGACAGGTAGTTGTGCTGGCAGGCTTGAAGATCCACTGAGACCACAGGTTGACCCCTTTGGGCAGCCGGGGAAGCACAGGTCACCTCTGTGCCCAGTCTGGGAATGTTCACCGTGGTGCTGTTGAGCCATGTCACAAACCAGGTGGCGTTACAAGTGCACAGGAACATGTTATTGCTGAGGAGTAATGCATCCATGTAATTGACAACATCATCTGGAATGTTGGATGGCTCAATGTATTGGAGGCGATTGGAACTAAGGTCCAGATACTTCAGGCTGAAGGCATTCTTTAGAAAATCCTGAGAGAGTTTTGATATTTGGTTATTTTGTAAATGGAGCTTTTTCAGAGATCTGGTGCAGTTGGAAAGCATGAGTGGAACCTTTGTTAGGCTATTGCCACTGAGATCTAACACCTCTAAGTTCATAAGATTCCCAAGCTCTTCCCAAGCAAAGGACTTTAACCTGTTGCTGTTGATGTAGAGCTCAGTGAGTTGGTATGGCAGGCCTCTGAAGACTTGTTTGGGAATGAAGTTGAGGTTGTTTTTAGAGATATCGAGGGCCTTTAGATTGAACAGTTTTTTGAAGTAGTTGATGTATCTCATATCTCCATCCCTCCATAGCAGATCTAAACGGTTTCCTGTGAATTCTAGTTTCTCCAGAGAGAAACTCTCCAGCTCTGTGTTTGTCGAGGTGGAGATCTTATTGTCATTCATGAGCAGTATCTTCAGATTTGGCAGATTTTTGGTGAAATTAAGCATGTGGGTCAAACCTTCAGATTCAAAGTAATAGCTGTTTTTGCTGATGTCTAAAATGACCAAATTTCCCAGCTCTTGGAATGCAGAGGAATAGAGCAGGTCCAGACGATTTTCTGAGAAATCAAGGTATTGTAGGTTGGTAAGATGAATAAACTCAGAACCATTTAAACTTTGGCTCATGGCATTTCCAGAGAGATTTAAGCATCTGATTTCGCCAAGGTTTAAGAATTTAGAGTGAAGGAAGAATATATTGTTCCTGCTGATATCCAGTGTTTTTCCAAACTTGCTACACTTTCTATTGACAAAGGAATTCACTATCCCGACTTCCTTGTCCCTATATTTGCAGCTGCGTGCATACTCATCATATCTGAAATAGTGAACCTCTCTCACTTCTCTGCTGTGGTAATCAGCACCTGACATGGGGGAGCCATATACAGGGTCTCCTCCTGAGAACGCAACAGTGACAGGCCCCTCAGAGGGCCATGATATTTTGTTGTCAGATAAATTGATTATTTTTATGCTTTTCATCTGCATCAAACTATTGAGGTCAGCCAGTTTAATGAAGTTGGTGCCTAGGTCAATGACCTCCAGGTTCTCAAGAGAGACCAGTGGTTTGAGGCCTTCTGAGGTTAATTGCTGGAACACAAAGCCCCTGATTCTGAGTACTTTGAGTGACTTCAGGTGGGAGAAAGATTGACTCAACCGCAGCGTATTTGGATACCTCCGCAGCTCGTAGTTAAAGGAAAGGTCCAGTTCTTCCAGGTTGGGTAGAGCTTGTGGGAAGTAAGTAAATGGTACATCTCTTGCTAAAAAGTTGCTAGAGAGGTCAAGTACTCGCAACTCAGTGCATTTACGAAACCATTCTGAAACCACATATGTAAGAGAGTTACTATGCAAACGCAGTATCCTTAGTTTTGACAAGGTTATAAATGCATTGCTGTCAATCTGGAGTGGGGAATCGTGAGGACATGGGACACATGGGAATGGGGCGTTGTAACAACGGGGGCAATTTCCACTTAGGTCCAGAATCTCCAGCCTGGTTAAGGTCTGAAAGTCTTCCTCAGTGACCTTCTCAATCTTATTGTTGTAGAGATACAACTCCCTGAGACTTGTGGGCAATTTGGATGGAATGTGGGACAGGTTGTTTGACTTGAGAGATAGCAAAGTCATGTTGCTAAGCTGCAAAAATGCCCCCTCTTCTACATAATAGGAAACATTACATGGATTACGATAATAACAGTTCTGGCCAAGAAAAAGAATCTCCACATTTCTGACATCTGAGAGGTTTTCCTTCAGAACTGAATAGATGTGATTCACTTCTAGACTGAGCAGAATGAGGTTCTGGGGGAGGCTTGTGGGTATGCTGTAGAGCTGATTCCCATCCAGATACAGAGCCCGAAGTTTCCTCAGCCCCAAAAATGTGCCATCCTCAATGGTCACGCTCTGTGTGCATATGCGGTCCTTGGAGCCAATCTTAATCGGCACACAGTTGCAGCGCATGTCTATCTCTGTGAGGTTCTCCAGCCCCAGGAATGAAGTCGAGTTTAGTCCAGGGATGTGGTTGATGGTCAGGGTCAGGTTGGTGGTGTTGCCTGGGATGCCCTTAGGGATGTATGTGAGTTCTCTCTCGGTGCAGTCCACGTTGACCACACTGTAATTGCTGCACAGGGAGACATCACACGGTAGGGCTTTTGGGTACCAGCCGCCAGCAGCTAACACAGAGGAGATCCACAGGCCCAGCAGCCCCACACACACCTGGAGGGACACACACTCTGGCCTCTGTCAGAGTCAGAGGAGTCAGTCTCATTAATGGTGCCAGTGTAGAGTTCGTGTAGAGGTGTTAGTTTTAAGCAATAAACCACTCGAGGCCGTGTGTTATAGTGATTTTATAACAGCTAGGGGGCGTTGTTAGGCACGATGCGAAGCGGAGTGCCTAAAACCCCCATAGCTGTTATAAAATCACTATAACACACGGCCTCGAGTGGTTTATTGCTTTTATACAACGGTTACTACAGCTATTAGTGTAAAATAAACACACAGCAATGTAAAATATTAACATTTATTCAAAACGAAGCATCATTCCCTCAATTCCGCCGAGAAAAATAGTTCCCCTAACAAATGGGTTGCCAAGCAACAACAACAACAACTACAATGCATTGGATCAAATGGGAGGCGCATTAATACTGAAAATGGAATGATATGCGGTCCCAGGTGTGTGTTACAAAGTATTTTAACACGGCTTCCAGCCAATCAGAATCAAGAACCAGAACTAACCATTGTATAAAGTGTACTAACTAACACCTGAGTGTTAATGTAAAATTAGTGTAGAGGTATTAGTGTAGAGTGTTAGTGTAAAGATAGTGTAGAGTTAGTGTAGAATGTTAGTTAGTGTAGAGTTACAGTGTTAGTGTAGTGTTAGTTACAGGTAGTGTAGAGGGTTAGTGTACAGTTAGTATAGAGTGTTAGTGTAGAGGGTAAGTGTACAGTTAGTATAGAGTGTTAGTGAACCCATCCTCCAGAGTGTTACTGTAGTTTGTGTAGTGTTGGTGTAGAGTGTTAGTTTGTTTAGAGTTAGTGTAGAGTTGTTGGTATTAGTGCCTCCTGGGAGATAACAATAGTCACAGATTAAAACCTAAATGAAGTTGAGTTGAAGTCAAAACATGTCATATATACTGTAGTTGATGCCCCATTGCACAGCTTTTGTAGAGAATTGTGTCTAATCAAGCAGAAAATTATATTTTCATGTACCATTTTCCTATTTTTTGTCATCAGTATTTTAATGATTGAGTTTTCTTAATACATATCCAAAATATACTGTAGGCATGCCAAAGATGTAAGGTTTTCCTAAAAGAGGTTACATGTTGGGTTATAAATAAAAATTTATAAAACTACATTCTACTCACCATCATGTGTAGTTGCATAGCACATGAATACTTCTTAGCAAGAGATCTGTCAATGCGGTTATCTGCGTGAAGATGGAAGGAGCTGAGGGTGCACTAGGAATGATCATACAGTATATTGTAAGATGTGATGTTATTCACAGGGTGATGAACTTCTAAGCAACAGATGTCTTGGTGAAAGACTATAATTAGTGTTGATCACTTCCCTTTTGTCTCACACCAGACTAATCTCATTCTGTACAATATCTATTTTCGAGGAGTAAATAGTATGTATAGATGAGTGTTTCAATAGTATTTAATGTATAATGTAATCTCCAACATGTGCTTATTACAGTACATACAAATCTGAATCTTTCTTGTCTTTAGATTTACGCCAGTATAACTTTGTATGTTTCCTGTGGTTACATAGCTGATTTGTTACAGTCTCAAGTCTATTTTTCCAGTAAATGAAAGCGAAACTGAGGTTTAGATCTAGAAAAATAACTATACGTCCCATCAGGTGTTCATGTCTAAAAGTATAAAGGACAGCAGGTATACATACATACATACATACATACAGTAAACTGTATACTGTAAATACATACATACAACGCTGTATGTTGTGGTTGGCTAGCAATACCATTGCGCAGAGCCAACTGCCAGCACAGACTGTAGTCTCCATCCTTCACACAGACACAGCCATTATAATTACGTGCAGTAATGCAAAAACATTGTCATACAGTACAACTTAAAATGGTTCGGGTGAGGTCCGTAATGGAAATTCTTTGTTATTAGATATTATTTGAATTCATTTGACATACTAGACCTGAGTTAGATCTCTTTAAGTGTTTGCTGTTTAGGCCACAGAACTGGCCTCTCATATCTTGGCTAGAGAAAGAATGCCGTGTACTTTGTAATCTTATGTTTTTGGAGAAGTAACTGTCTCTGCTCGCACCCCAGTCATGCCAGTCTCTCTGTCGACAAAACAGGAATCCAGCTAGACTTCTAGGTTTCTGTCTTTGACTGTATAAATGTTGACTGTAACCGCAGATCTGGGCCACCATTTCTCACATTGCAGACTGCTGTGTGAATAAAGCAACTGAGATTTGACGGTCCCCTTCTTGAGACGGGTTATTGGGGGTGTTTATATGTTATTGTGCTGTTTGTATGTATTGTATGTGGCTACTGTGCTGCTTGCGTGCTTGCATGTAATACACTTTGTTAAACTTAGAACTTTGGCATTGAATCTTTCCTGAACAATGCTCTGTGACAGAAATTTCCACAACAATTTGGTGTCAGAAGTGGGATTGCACAAGTGACCAGGATGGACTCTGTGCTGACGGTGATCAATCATGTTGGGTAACCAACCTCAAAACCTCACTGATCAAATCGGAAGAGAGGAGGACTGGAGGCCGGAGTCTGGACTGTTCACTGTCACATTCCGGAAAAGAACTAAGTAAGTGTGGATTTTTCAGGATATTTGATACATTTATTTACATTGACATGAATTTTGGGAAATTTTGTAATATGGTTAAAGTGGATTTTTTGACAGTAATTTGATGATAATTGATTAATTACCATCAAATCACACATGATAATTGATTGAATTGTCAAGTTCGTAATTTTTCTATTATTCTGTGCATTGTGAGTCTGGTTGGGAAAGGTGGAAATTAGGACACACCTAACCAACATTTTACCAGATTTGAGAGAAATCAGAACACATACAGACGTGTATTGTGTTAAAAAGTTCACGATCGTGAAGATCGCCACAATAGTTTTCTAGAAATTGCCCATTCAATCAGTGCGTGACCTGAGGGAACGACATGTTCGGGGAAGGCCAGGACGGATTTACAGTATAATCGTTTAGGAACCAGCTGTAGGATTGCGTAAACCTGGGAACATGCAGACTCTCATTCACAGGAAAAAGTAAAAGAGTGAAAATTAATTAAATTAACTAATTGACTAGAAGGAGTCTGACTAGGACACACCTTACCAATGGTTTTACCAAGATTTAGAAACGTGGACACATACAAACCTGTATTGTTTTCAAAAGTTAATGCCCGGGAAGATTGCCGCAATAGTTTCTTAGACATTGTCCATTCAAGCAGTGTGTGACTCGAGGGAACGACGTGAAAATTAATTAAGTTAACAAATTGATTAGAAGGAGTAATTATAATTAAAATTAACTGTATGAACAGAAGAAAGTTAATACATCTAAAATTAACTAAGTGGTCAGAGTTAGTAGGACCAAGCAAGGATCTGATCTTGATTGTATTATTGTTGTAAATTGCTTATGTTTTGTTGATGTTTGTGTTTGCTTGTGAGCTCGTCGTCATTGGAAATGAGGGAAACCTCAATTGCCCCACGAGTTTAAATAAAGGTTTGAAGGAAGGAAAATAAATAAAAAAGAAATATATTCAAGGAAAATAAATGGCAATTTAGTTGTGTTGTACTGTACATACACGGGGTTGTACGGGATTGTTGTATTGTGTATTGTGTTGGAGAATTTTATTTGAAATAAGTAACAAGTTACACAATTGTATTTTTTAATGAACATGGAAAATTCTGACAGTAAGACAGGTTCACCAGGGAACGACAATTTGTCTCCCAATATGTTATTCATGCAGAAGAATTATGGTGAGAGGAGTCTAGCTCAATTAAATAAGTGGATATATTTAGTATTCACAAGTAATGGGAGCTTAAGTATGAGGCAGTTAGAACAACTTAAAGAAAAAATCAAAGCGGAGGAAGTCAGTAAGAAAAATAAAGCCAAGGTTCAGATAGATTGGAGAGCACTTGGTATGTGAATAGAAGAGGCTAACATTAAGGAAAGACGAACACAGACCGGGAAAGCTAGGACTCAACCCTTGTCTCGGTGTGTTCAGGTGGATCTTGACCTCAACCGTGCCCCTCCACCACCACCATGTGTGCCATCACAAGATGACCAGGGTGACGAGGACAGAGCTGTGGGGGGCCAGCAAGATGCCTACAGGGCCGCTATCGAGGGTCTCTGTGAACGCATGAGAACGGCCTTTCCATTCAGACTAGACATGACAAAAGTCAGCGCCAGCAGACAAACTCTCTTGTACAAAATCTTGTAATGACTAACTCCATCGTTTGACCCAGGTCCGCAATGACTGTGATGGTCTGGATCAACCTGACAATCCGGCAGAGGGAGCGGTGAAGTAGTCGGTCTCTCGCCTGAGATCGCAGATCAGACCAAAAAGAATTGTGTTGGGTGGAAAATTGCCAAATCGGACTTGGTTGAGGCACATGCTGTCCACGCTGAGAAAACTCTCAGGGACTATGTGAAGAAAAAAGAAGAAAAAGTTTCTGTCCTTCACAACGTGACTTTGACTCTGTACCAGGGAGAATTACAACCATGGACTGCATCCCCTGCAGATCCAGAGGAATATTTAGGCATGGAACATAGATGTGCTGTGTCAGTTTCATTTCCTCCCTCACCACAACTCTCTCTGTCATGCTGATGTTTAGTTTTCATTCGATATCCCCAATTCGGTTCCACATGTATCACTAGTGAAACATTGCTCTGATGCATGCAAAATTTGGGCGTAAAACAATGTGCACAGGTTTGTGGGAAGCCACTAACGAACCGTATGTCAAATTTAACACATTATCGAAAGTTTTAGAACTCATGTTGTGAACCTTTGTTTCTGTTGAACCAGTGCCAGTTAAAAGGGAGAGGGATGCCTCTGAGAGAGGCCCTAATCACCAGACCATGTAGTGCTGTGTTACTGTGCAACCCTTTCCACTGCTTTATCTCAGATTCATAGACAGGTTAAAGAGGCGCTGCAGACTCCTGCTGATCGCAATCTCCACAAATTTGTGATGTGGTCGTCATCAAGGACTTCCAACGACGCAGCTGCAGCCAGAGACGGTGGTTTGGAATTAAACCAGGTGTTGCTGACCACTCACACACGGTGAAGGTGGCAGAACGAGTGACCTGGGTCCATGTAAACCACTGCAAAGTGGCACCAGTTTAGGCCACAGAACTGGCCTCTCATACCTTGGCTAGAGAAATAATGCTGTGTACTTTGTAATCTTATGTTTTTGTAGAAGTAACTGTCTCTGCTCGCACCCCAGCCATGCCAGTCTCTCTGTCGACAAAACAGGAATCCAGCTAGACTGGGGGGTGGGAAGCGAAGACTGGGAAGTAACTCAACCAAGGTTTCTCTCTTTGACTGTATACATGTTCACTGTAACTGCAGATCTGGGCCGCCATTTCTCACATTGCAGACTGCTGTGTGCATGAAGCAACTGAGATTTGATGGTCCCCTTCTCGATACGGGTTATTGGGGGTGTTTGTATGTTATTGTGCTGTTTGTATGTATTGTATGTGGCTACTGTGCTGCTTGCATGTTTGTTAAACTTAGAATGTTGGCATTGAATCTCTCCTGAACAATACTCTGTGACAGAAATTTCCATAACAGATCTTGGTGACATTTTAAGGACAAACTTGTTTTAAGCTGTAGAAAAGGCTGAAGAAAAGTTAACCTCAACAAAAGTCAACAGATGATTCTAGCTATAGAGAACAAATTACATAGTTAATAATGGATAAAGTCCAAATACAATGTTGTTAATAATAACAACAACAACAACAATAATAATAATAATAATAATAATAAAGGAAACAATAGCCGACATGAGGTTTCAACTTTTTAAACTTTTAATATGCTGTAGTGTTGACAAAAATAACAGGAAAATACTCACTGATCATGTGCAAAGTATTCAAGAAACTATGTTTAATTCAGCAAATGCAAAAGACTGAGGTCTGGATATGGACTGGTTTTCAATATAATGTCTTGTCTTGCGCATTGATTTGTCTAGAGCAGAGCTGTTTGTATTATCTTTGTCATATCCATTATGTGTAACATAATATTCATACATAATGATTTAATACAAATAAGGTACAGATACTATAAGTTAGTTAGTCTACACAATATAAGAGCCAGAATATGATTATCAATTTGTAAAATTACATCATATAATATACTGTATGATATTCTTTTTCTCTGAGGCCTGGATAGAATTTATTTTAAAAGTGTCATAATGATATAATTAATATACTTTACATATCAAACAAAATATACAAGGCAAAGTTTGTCACAGAGGTTCACATTGGCTGGGCAGAATAAACCCAATTCTCTTATGTATGGCTTTCAAATCTCTAATCAAAGACAAACGTGTTTACTTATTAAGCAATGTTTTAAGTGAGCGAGTTAGAGTGTTGACAATGGCAGACATGGTGTCGGCGTGACACGTCAGTGTGTTATTCATACTTTGGTCGCCGGGGGGGCCACCCCAGCACGCCTCTGCAGCATGGAGCAGACGCACGTAGTTGATGACGAGCTCGTCCACCGTGGCCCCCACCTCTCTCTGGAGGGCCTGGCTGCTCAGGCCCTCCATCAGGGACATGCAGGCCTGAGTGAGGCAGCAGAGGGTGTGGAAGCTGTGGGTCAGGCTGAGCAGCAGCTCCTCAGGGTTGCCATGCACCAGGGCCATCTGGCTGCAGGCACTGTCCTGCGCTCTGGCCTCCGTGGACAGCAGCTGGCTGTACTTCCCCAGCTCTGCCTCGCCACTGACCTCCGACCTCTCGGCCCCGTATTCCTGGCCCGCGCCGGTGTGCAGCAGGACGATCATCTCCAGGGCGTCTCTCCGCGCGTCCGGAAATCCCCTGGGGAGGCTGTAGGTCTTGCCCTTCATAGAGTTCACACGGGCAAGCCTGGCTTTCAGGCTCATGGCTTTCCCGTCGGTGGCCCTGTTGAGCTGACCAGCTGCGGGGGCGGCTCCTGCGACCCACTGAGAGACCAGGCTCTCCGCCTCTTCGCCACTGGGGGCGGGTCTCTGGCCGCTGCAGGATAGTCGCTTCAAGGCCTTTTCTCTATCCTCGTCATCACCATTGGACTGGGTCCTCCTCCTGAGAAAGCAGTGGCTGAGCGGCCCGTGGCACCTCCAGGTGCCCGTGTCCAGCCTAGTTGGCACAGTCCTGAGCTGCCTGGCATCCCTCGCCACGGGCAGCACCACGGAGGCCCCTCTGAAGAGCCTACCGCCACAGAAGGGAGCACTAGCGGAGCCCTGGGGCAAGCACTTGGACAACTTGGTCTTGGCAGAGAATCTTCTCTGTGTTTTCGGAGGGTTGAGAACTCTCCTCCCACTCAGAGTAGCTCTGGTTTTCTCCAGCAGTGCCTCGAAGCCGCCGGAGCCCGGCGTCACGCTGCCCCAGCCCCTCCTCAGCAGCCGGCCCGTCCGAGGCTTCCCAAGGCTGCCTGCGCCGGAGTCACACGATGGTACGTTGAAGGGGTAAGGCCGGGCAGGCGGAGAGGGCTTTGGCTGGAGTTGTGGACCGCTGGGTGGCTCTGTGCTACTGGCTAATGATGGTGGTGAGGTGGTAGTGGCGTCGTTCACCTGGTTAGAGAGAGCTGAGGAGGAGTCCTCTTCATCAGCCGTCTCCAGCTGTGTGCAGGCTACACTAGGGGTAGGAGGAAAATAAAGAGGATCATTAAGCATCTCCCTGATTATGCGCTTTGATCTGCAATAGCCTATTCCTGATATCATATGAGTATTGTACATTTCTGGGGTTAGCTTGGCAAGGCCTTCCTTACTACAGTAAGTGAGTGTGCACTGGTGGGGAAATTATATCATGATATCAAATTACATCATGATGCAAAATGACACTCAAGTTCTCTTTTCATGCAGTGCTGATGTAACTTGACGCGGCAGACGGTTTGCTTCGCATAACCATCTGGGAACTCTCCATTGGAAACTGTTTGAACCGTCTATCAAGCGCTAACTTCAACTTCCCCTCGCTGTTGTCACACCTACTGTAAAGCCGCCGAAGGTAGCTGTTTGAATTTCCTCACAGAACACTGATTAGCAAGATAATTTTTTGATCTGGCACAAACACATCTCTATAGAGAGTATCCAGACTGATTAGTGAGACAACAGAATGTGAGCTTGCGAGATCAGAATGGTCTCACAAGGCTAGCGTTGATGTGGATAGAACAAAGGAAGACTGATAATACAGCATTCTAGAATATCAATTTCCTAATAGCATCTACAGTAACACATACTGTACATGAGCTAACCTCGGCCTGTCTGTCTGTCTGTCCCTCTATCCAGACTTTCCTCAGACACCGTCGGCCTGACAACATTCATATTGATATCCGCAGTGGTCCCGGACAGACCGTAACAGGGACAATTTTTTATTAATTTATGTATTGGCTAATTTTAACATAAAATCCACCAGCCAATACAAACACTGCTCCTCCACTATTCAGTTTGTCATGAGTGACATTCCTTGTTACTGTCTTTTCCCTTGATCCTAAGAGGTTTGACAGTGGCAACCAGTCTCCTTGATGCATATTATATACCCAGCACTGAATCCTTTATCAGCTGCCTTATTGTGTCTCGTTTGTGTTCATCACATCCATTTAAACACAGGGAGGTCAAAGGAAACACAGCCCTACTGTATGTACTGTAGTTGTACCTGTGGTTTCTTTCATCTTGGGCATCCGGTGGCCTCCGTCTTTCACAGTGCCAAACCCGTGCTCGGCACCGGTGGCGGCGTGGATCTTGCGCAGCAGTGCGGGGTCCATGTTGGCATGGCTGGCCTTGCCCTGCGGCCCCGGGGGGCCACAGGCTTTCTCCTCGGCCCTTGAGCCCAGGCCCTTGAGGGAGGACTCGGACAGTAAATGCATGGTTTCCCCCGCGCAGAGGGGGGAGTCCATGGGCGTGACACAGCTGCTGCTGCCTGTGCTGCAGCCGGCGTCGATGGAGGAGCACTGGGAGCTCTGGAGGGAGTGGATGCCCTCGCCCTGGATGGAGGACACGCGCTTGCTCAGGTGGTGCTCATAGTGCCCGGCCACGTCCTGCCCCGCCGTCGGCGCCTTGCTTTGATGCTGTTGCTCGTTGCTCCGCTGAAAATCGGCATCCTCCTCCGTACTGCATGGGTCCAAATGGGCACCTAACTGCTGGCTTCTCTCATCAGAGTCCTGTTTGTCTCCCTTCATTGTTACCCTGTCAGAGTAGGAGGCCTGTGAGTCACTCACACAATCTGGGGAGAGATTCTCTGCCATTTTGTTGCTGGGCACCCGCTGCTGCCATTTGTGATGCCTCTCTCGAGATGTAGTGCGACCCAAATCCAGTTGGTTCATGTACTGAGAATCTCGCACGGTAAAAGCGGTATACTTCCCCACGAGGTGAGGCGGCTCATCTCTCATCTCTTTGGTGTTGATGTGACATTTACCAGTCGAATCACCGCCCTCTCCCTGACTCCTGCACTCTGCCTCTCTCATCTTCCCTGGATGTCTACTCATGACAGAGTCCATGTGCATCTTACTGAAGTAGTCAGTCAGTGATTTGGTCTCCATGGTCTCAGGCTCCATCTCTCCCCCATCCGAGTGCAGGATCTGGGAGGAGGACACGGCCGAGGACTTGGCCTCTTCATCCTGGGGGCCAGGGGCCGCCCGGCCCTCGGAGGCGGTTATGGGGAACTCGGTCTTCTCCTCGGTCAGAGTGTGGTAGCCCTCGGCCGTAGCCACATACATCCTCAGGTGGCTCTCAGAGAGCTTGTGAGCGGCAGCCAGCTCTGAGCTCTCCGTCATCTCGGAGGAGTTGGTCTCGTTACCAGAGTCCGAGGAGGACTCGGGGCTAAAGGCCCGTGATATTTCTACACCTGTGTGCCACAGAGAGACAGAGAGCTTATTAGCAACTTTATCTGAAGTGTTATATACAGTCATAGCTATGCGTTTCAATTGATGCTAACTTTTTTTGATAGAAATTAATGAAATACATTTTCTAGGAAAAATCTGATAATGCTCTGGTATTAATGGATTTACATAGATTATTACTGAGTTTTAAAATGTATGCTCTTCTACAAAATACTTTAATGTGAATTGAAATGCCATTGAACAACATGATGAATCAAACAAAGTGATAAAAAAAACAACGAAAAGACTCCAAAATGAATGATACAGCAATGAACATAACACTTGTTTACGTTCAAATTAATGAAACAACACTGACACAAAACGGAAACATGGAACAAAATAGAATTTTATTGAAAAATCAACAACAAAACAAATCAAAAGGGAATGGCTGGAACATTGTGTGGTGCTAATGAATAAATGTTACAATAGTGTAAGAAGAACCTGTGTTATTTTCTGACTGGGGATGGCTCTGCTCCTCGGACGCTGCCAGAGCCTCCAGAGCCTGTAAGGTGGACACCATGACATCGTCCAGGGGCCCCTCGGGGCCCTCCTCCTCCTGGGTGGGCACTGAGTCTATGAGGGACACAGGTATGTCATCTCGGGGCCCTTGGCCCCCCCTGGCTGCCCCTTGGGTCTGGGCCTGGGCCCCGTGCTGCTCCTCCTCGTCAGAGCTGTCCCTGAAGCCTGGTGGCGGGGCTGCGATAGCCAGGTTGAGGGAGTGCAGGAGCACGTCATTGTCCTCCTCGTTGTTGCCCTCCGGTGGCGGGGGGAGGGAGGTCAGGTCGATGATGTCGTCGCTGGAGCCCGAGAGCGTCAAGAACGTGGGCTTGTCCACCTCCGCCGCCGTCATCGCCATGTCCTCCTCGCAGCTGACGTCGTCCTCGTCCTCTGCGTCGTCCGTGGTCTCCGCGTAGCAGATGTCCCTCAGCAGCGGCTCCTCGACGCACTCGCTGGCCCCGAAGATTTTGGTGGTGTACCGATAGCCCTCCGCCTCCACCGCCATGGGATCCATGATCTTATAGTCCTCTTCCAGGCGCTTGTACACGTGGTCGCGTTGGTCGCCGAAGATTTCGGGGCTTTCGTCCATCAGCCGCTGGTAGCCCAGGTTCTGGGGGCCAACACTGTCTAAGGGCGGGTCCCCGAATATGAAGGAGACCTTTGCGCTGCGGGGGGAGTCGGGCAGTTTGGGCTTGGAGACTTCGAGGAAGGGCTGGGGGTGGAGATGGGGCTGGGGACCTCGGCTGCACCTCTCGGCCACATGCACGCCATGCTGAGGCCGGTGGATTTCGGTGATATAGACCGGGGGGGCGACGCTTTCACTTCTCCCGTACTGCAGGAACTCGCAGTCTTTGTCCGACAGCTCTCGACAGAACCTCTGGTCACCGTGGTCCTCGAAGCCCTGATAGGGAGCACTGTAGGTCCACTCGATGGCTTGGTAGTTCTGCTTTCCTCTCACCTCGTGGCCTGAAAAGAGGGAGCACACCCATTGTATCACTGAGTTTTCACAGGAAGTGAGTGAGACTGAAACCACCCCGCTTCCCTGCCGAGACTCACTGCTCTCTGTGCTTCCTGTGTTGCTTTTGGCCATGTTGAAGATGGAGCGGCGAGAGTCCACCAGCAATCTGTAGTAGCCAGCAGTCAGACAGGCCAGATTCATCGCATCAACCGACTCCATTAACAGTGTGATGGGCTGTGAAATAGCAAGATAAGGAAGACAACAATGAACGCACAACACATGGGACGGGCCGTGCTGAGAGACAGCAAGGGCTGAATCAAGACTGCAGACTTAGTGTTAATCTAGCTGGCTTACACACACACTACATAAACTATTTACCATTGTTTAGAGATTGAATTATATAACATTCAACACTTAAGTCATGTTCTTCTGAGGGTAATTGTTCCTACCTTCACGTCCAGAACATGTAGTTCCACTCTGACGCTGTTCTCGTCCTCTGTGTACATCTCGATGCGGTTGACGTGGCTGAAGTCGGCCAGCAGGGCCACCAGGTTGGTCTTGGTGTTGATGACGTGGCTGATGCCGTACCTAGGGCCGACCAGCAGAGTCACCTCTGTGTGTTTCTCCCCTTGCTACCAGACAGAACGGAGGGAGCCATTTTAAGAATGAATGTGGAGTTATATTCTGTGGTTTTGTCTGTGATTATTGAACAGTATGAATTAAGAGAAGAGATGTACCAATAGAACGGACTTGAACACGCGTCCTCCGTACAGTCTCAAGTCACTGAGGTACTTTAGATAGTGCACCTTTGCCTGTAATGATGTCAGCTGGAGGGAGAAAATGAACAATTCACTGATATTATTTGAATGTTACATACAAGTATTTGCTGTGTACTTTTTCACAAAACAGTTAACGTGAGTTATCTAACCGTGGGCAAATTTAACAGAGCATGACAGTTGCTGAACACAGGTGCACTTCAAATGCTGGTTCAGGATTCCACCAGAGGGCAGTCTATTCCACCATGAAGTAGAGAGAGAGAGAGAGAGAGAGAGAGAGAGAGAGAGAGAGAGAGAGGTGGGAACAGCGAGGGAGAGGGAGAGAGATATTCACTGCACCTTTTTACCCGGAGGAACCAGATTCTGGTTGGTTTTCAGAATGTGTGTCAGGGCTTTCTTGATGTTCTTCTCCTTCATGCTAGAGAGAACCGCAGGCGGCAGGAACAGAGCCAGACCCCACTCCTTCCTGCATAGCAGTTATTCAAAGAAGTTTAGGTACTCAAGAAGAACAAAACCCCTACACACAACACATTTATAACGAGACCAGTGGGCATGAGTCATCATTCTTAATCATTAAAATAAATTAATCACTTCTACAGTGAGTAAGCATTGATTAACTGAGAGGGAGTCAATCAAGATCAATATCCATACAAATTACTGTATTTACGATATAAGAATCGGCAACCAGAACTAATGGTCAGTGGTAGTACTGCATTAATCACTAAACCAGTCACCCCATTGTCATATGACCGAACAAGTGTTGAGACAGACTGTGAGGACTAGATGGATATACTGTACAAGTAGCTCCCACACCACAAAGCTATTGATAAAGCACAGCTCAGTGTAAATGACAGCAGCTAGGAGACCTCAACAGAACATCCTGTCCTGCATGACGGGCACAATGTGAAAGCATAACCACTCACTCGATATACTTAAGGGAGACCTTCTGGGACTGCTTGGTGTTGATGGTGAGGATGTACATCTGGAGGGCGGCCAGACGCAAAGCTGTGTCGTATTTCAGCTCTGACCCAAATCTCTCCAGTACCACATCATTACAGCTCTGGAAGGAGGGAGGGAGATCAGAAGAGAGAGAGAGAGAGAGAGAGAGAGAGAGAGGGAGGGAGAGAAAGGGGGGGGGGGCATGGTTACACTTGACTGACTCCTGTTAATGACCAGGAAATACAATATACTGTATTCAGTACGTTATATGCCTCCTATACTGTTTAAAGGTCTCCACGTGACAGAATTCAATTTGACCTTTATATATATATATATATATATATATATATATATATATATATATATATATATATATATATATATAATATATATATATATATTATTTATTTTCTTCTTCTTTGTGAACTATTTCTATATGAGACAGTCTGAGGGATTTACACTGTATTTCTGTAAGAAGCAACATCCTGCTGAAAGCAGCACGGTGATCACCTGTACGTAGAGGTATTCAAACGCAACGGCGTCTCTCCTCAGTAGGTCCACAGGGTCCTTTGGGACAAAGCTGATGCGGAAAAAGCATTTCATCTTGTGTGACCCTGGTCTCTGTGTCACCTGGAGCACAGGACAAGGACACTGAGTAATGCATCGGTAATACGGACTCTGCAGCATGAATAATTCACCGAAAAGCCCAAAGACTGTGTTTAAATCTATCTCCAGAGCTTTGTATCACAGTGGACTGAAGTGGTCATAACGGACATAGTAGGACAACACATTTGTCACATACCCCAGACAGCAATCCGATCAGGGCCATATACAGGCCAGATCTGGCACTTGTGGCTTAGTTCCGGCCCATATATGGCCAAGATCCGCTTGCTATCTGGGACTGTACTGCACATGCTTACACGTTTAGCAAAGATGAAAACATCTTTCAAAGACAAAGGGTAAACAGCAGTTTTTCCATTTCCACGGTTAAAATATAATTTGCATGTCACATTTGTAATTGTAGCAGTATATTAACATGGGCTGGGAGGTGAGAATGGACAGTGCCATCCACAGTAAAGCACAGCCCATCATTGTGAGGACCTGCTGTTCATCGGTTTATTAGTTTGTTAGCAGGAATACGCAAAAACAACCAGACCGTTTTTTTCATGATGGTGGAGGGGTGTAGCATGGGCCAAGAACCCATTAAATACTGGAACCCGACCCAAGGAGGGTGCCACAGAGCTGCCCAAACACGGACGCCTCCATTCATTTATTTGACTTGGTCTTGAAACGGCCATATCTCGACGTCACAGAGACACAGGGTTTGGACTGGCATAAAGCTCTCCACCTACAGTAACGAATGCAGCAATACCAAATATCCTGCTTGCACACACAGCGCCCTGAAATGCATTCACGGGCAGAGGTCTGTGCTCTCCGAGCACCATTTCTAGTTCTCTTATTCAACCGTCCTGCTCCATGTTACACTGGCTGCGAACACAAGTCATAATGTAACCGAATGAGGTGGTAATATTGTCACTCTTTCTGTGGTCCAGCAGTAGTGTTTGTTTTTTTCTCACCTGAGTTAACATCTCCTGTTCGTGAAGGAGCATGAGCTTGCTGGCCGTGCCCTCTGACCTCTGCTCCAGCATCAGAGAGAAGTGTTCTATGCTCTTTATGGACAGCTTCTCTTGCAGGGTTGAGATGACATCCTTTCATAAAGACACGTTTATTATTAACGGGACATGTGCGCAGCATATGAGACGCAGCCTGTATGCGCCCAGCCCCTGCCACGTGAATAAGGGCTGCTTGGAGCAAAGCTGTGCACTGCACTCCTACTGCACTCCTACTCCTACTGATGTCAATTTCTCTTATCACAAGCAATGATTACATAGTACCAAACTACTGGATTTATAGAATGGGCCTATACTGTACAGTATATAGCTTCAAAAAATAATAAATGCTGTGAGTTTTAATCTAATTAACATATGTAAATTACTTGGCATTAACAACCCTGTAGTATAATCTTACAGTTCAAAACTCTCCACAAAGAGAATTTTCTTAACACCACAGGACAAGCTCTGATCTACTTTTGATCTGATCTACACCCGAGTTAATTAAGTTCACGCTGATGTGCCTGCTCTGCATGTACACATGAACAATTACTGGCTCATAATTAAGTAAAGATAATAGGCTACTGTATACCACTGTGATGTACTGTAAGGACCTTTCACTTATCACTTATACATGGACTATATTGTATAGCCCTAAATGATGTATAGGTTAAATGGAGAGTCACTTGATTACGTAACGTCTCTTGAGATCATGTCAGTGCAGGCCAGGACAAAGCCACCTTAATGGACGTGTTGCTGTCAAATCTGAAGGACTTGGTCTGTCCGTTCTCCAGGTACACCTTCAGAACATTTGGCATGAAAAGGAGGGAGTTGTCCTTCACAGTCTCCTGAAGATTGAAAAGGCAATTGGGAAATCAGTCATTCTTTTCTGTGTCATCAGTATAAGCACATAACAGACAATGTATCTAAAACAATTGGAAGGTGAATATAACTGTAATACTATTCAAATTAGTATGTAACATAAAATAATTGACAATCAGTAGGCGTACAGAATGATACTCAAAATGGTTTGCAATTGCACTGGACTTGTCTAGTGTCAGTGTCTAGCACTGGAAAAACGCTGACATCGTTCCACTTACTGGGACCTGGCCGTTGATGATGACCTCTTCAGCGAAGCGGACTTTGACCGGATTCGACTTTAACTTGGCCTTTTTGGCTGCACTGATGAACGCAGATTTGGGCGACTTGGGGAGGGGAAAGAAAAACACAGAGAGAAAAACAGAGAGGGTTGGTACAGGTCTGTCGTTTTCCTTCAGGCCGCCATGTCCCCACGGATCGTACGCTTTTGATCAAATTACAAGGACATGCTCCTGTCCCTTTATGCGTTCTCATTACAAAGTGGTGTGTCCACCGCCCTGTATTAATATGATTAGAGTGGCTACGGTGTGAGGAACCGAGAGGAAGGACACCTCGCTGTCGGCTGTGTCACTGAGGCTGCGCCATCCTATGTGATGAATGAGACCAGTTACGGCAGGCCTGATTATAGGGGCTGCTTCTCTGGTTTCCCTGCGAACGTTTTCAGCAGGGGTTCCTTCTCTAGAGGGACAGCTCACGTAGAGCAATAAGACTCTCAAGGCTGTATCCCATGCGTCATCCTGGGAAACACGATTAAAGTAAATTAATGTTGAAATGATGTAATTTGTACAGTGATCCCTAATTGAATATATTCAGAAGCTCTGAAACTGGTGCTACATGTGTTTAATCCCATTGTTTTGTGAGCAAGGTTGATCATGAAGCATGGTTTCCCAACCTCCTGTATCACAAATCCACAGGTGCGCATGGCAAAATGTCAGCGGTAATGTAATGATGGGCATTATTTGATATTCAGATGATTGTCTATTTTTCATGAGAACCAAATTCCTTCTCACAGAGCCATGTGGTGAGTCATACAGCCAGAGGCTGCGGCAGCTCTTCTCATTGCATCGTTACAGAACGCCCATCGCTGCGTGTGTTCCATGGTGCTAACGAGCGCTGGTGGGGGAAGGTTGAGCTGGGGTCCAGTGAAAGAGCTTGGTGTTTGAGTTAGCCATCTGAACACTCTACCCCAGCCCTATAGTCCCAGTGCCATCAAATATGTGCCTGCGATGAATGATTCATGTCTTCCGTTCGCAGAGTAAACACTAGGCCTAATCAGTAATCAGAACTGAGGGGTTCTCTTCTGGGGCTGCCTCTGAATCACTTGACTGTGAAATCTCCAAATTGAGAGACTTACTGGGTATGGCTGAACAACTGTCAACACGATGGACTCCTTGCAGCTTCTACAGGAGAGAACACACACACACACACACACACACACACACACACACACAAACAAAACCTCGTCAAAATATTGAAAGCTAGGTTGTCAAAACCATGTGCAGAGGATGCTGATTAATCAAGGGAATGGCGGTTTTCAGTCCAGAATTATTGTTGGAATGAGGCCGCAAATATGACCTACAGTAATAACAACATGTTCCAATCAGCCAGGTACCCTCTGTTCCTCTTCTACCAACATAGTGTTTCACTGCAGAGACAGAGCCTGTCTAGGACGAGCGAGCTGTGATTAACTGACCTGCGTACGGCTATATCTTTGTAAAAAACAAAAAAAAAAAAAAAACAGACTCTGGTCCTCCAGGCCAGTCGCTCAACCTAGCTAGGCACATCAATCTAACAGGCTGGTGGAAGAACAAACAGTCACCTCTGGCATGTACGGCAGCCCTGTGGTAGGACCCAGAGCAGAGGGCAGCGCTAACAGGCCCACATGTACAGAAATCATGATATTGTTAGCTCTCGGCGCATGTTTAGTTAGCATTAGTGAATCCAGCTGCGTACAGATCTAATGACAAATGAAAATAATTATTTCTGTAACTAGATACTGTACCGTGGCATTCACCTCTGATCCACAAATCCACACTTTTCAAAACAGAAATGCATAATATCAGCTGTTAAGAAGCTAGGGACATCATACTGTAACAGCAGGCAAATGGCTACATTACAGTACATGTAGCAGCAGAGCAGCCCTGCTGTGGCATAGCAGTAATAATGAATTATCCTACCTGACCAGGTCGATGACCCGCTCCCTGGGCGCTGTGCTGGCGGCCTCGTCGTTAATCATGATGATCTCGTCCCCGGGGACCAGCTTGCCCTCGGACGGACCCCCTGCCGTTGCACATGAAGGAGAAGTTAAGTGGTATAAATGGCAGAAGGTTAAGCTACTCTTTGGTTAAGCGCGAGGTTAAGCATTCTAGCCTGCGGGACTGAGGGTGGCTTACTCATGGGGCCAGCTCTTAAAAGCATGATTCATCACTGCAACACAGCTTCCCCAGATTGCATATTCATCTAGCAGTGCCATGCTTTTGCCATCCTGTCATCATTAGTAAACCTTAGTGATAGTAAGGTTGTTTTGATGAATTAGGAGCTGGTGGGAGGACAGGGGTGTGGATGCTCAGTGTTGAGGGGAGGACAGGGGTGTGGATGTTCAGTGTTGAGGGGAGGACAGGGGTGTGGATGTTCAGTGTTGGGGGGAGGACAGGGTGGTGCGCTGTAATGCTGGTGGGCTGGCTTACCTGGGGTGACTGAGCGGACCACCACTGGTTTCTCGCTGCCCGCCACGAAGCCAAAGCCCAGCACCGGGTCTCGCCTCATCTCCACCTTGCGGGGGACCGGAGGTACGAACCTGTCCCCGTCCAGACGAACCTCCTCCAGGGAGGTGCTCTGGGACACGTGGCTGAACGAGAGAGAGAGAGAGAGAGAGAGAGAGAGAGAGAAATAAGAGGAATGGAGAGAAATGGAGAGAAATGGAGGGAGGTGCAGTAGGTGAGAGACATGTCTTCGATCTCCCGCATCTGTCCACACATCTGGATCTTTCCTTTAGTTCATAGAGAAGACATGAGATGCATTATATCTTGCCTCTGAACTCTAATTCGGTAAATTTAATACCACCAGATTCAACAATTCATACCATAAAATACCATAGTAAATTCCACAATCTTTGTAATCACTTGAAATCACTCACAATAATGAAATCACTGGATATTTTCTGGTTTCGATGATGTTCAAAGCTGAACAGGAAGACTCAAAATAGAACGTGTGGGCGATGACAATGAAACTCGATTGCATCGTCCTGCTGCAGATCCCAGATCCTCAATATCAGCCGTCAAGAAAATCGCAAGAGAAAACATTCACAATTCAGTAGCTTCTCCTCAGTGCTTCTTCAAGCGTCAACATTTAGCAGTACGAGATAGCACCTTTTCCCTTTAATGCCTATATATACAGTATTATTCAGCCTTAGGAGACAGGAGATGAGGCAATGTTCGCACCTCTCCTGCACAGTGTAGAATATTGGTCATTAATCCAGAGTCATACTTTGGAGCCTCAGCTGTAGATCAGTCACCTGTGGCGTCACTGAACCTGGCAGTTCTGTCACTTACACCTGACTGGAAACCAACACTCTCCAGCCTCAACCCTCACTTCAATTCATTTGCTGGATTTCATTATGGATGCACCATGGGGAGAAAAAAAAAACAGTTGCTTTTTGGTACTGCAGGCAAAACATTCTATGCGAATGTGTAGATCCCTCACGCGTTCTCTCTCCAGCAGTAGTGGAGTCAGAGTCGGAGTCGGAGATAGCAGCTTCCCATGGTGCCACACTGTTGTTTAATTAGAGCTGTGGGCCGACTCACAAGCCAGGCAGCGTGTAATTCACAGTCACTCCTGACACATGTTCCCCTCGCCACTGAAAACCCACAATTCATCTGTCAAGGAACGGGCGTGAGAGGCCAGGGTGCCGGATCGGCTCCACATCTCTATGTATAAACGGCACGGCCACCCAAAACAGACCACTGCTGAGAGGGGAGGTTCTATGCAGTGGTGTGTGCTGTGCTTGCATCCCAATCCCAATCATTATAGCACGTTGCATTGGGTAACACTGAAGGTGCCACAGAGACCGTGCGGTTGGTGAGTCAGTGAGTTTCTGCAGTGCCGCGAGAGGCAGATTGTGCGCAGTGTAAAACCATATGGGTCTGTGCATGCAGGAAGTGTGTTGCTGTCTCATCACCAACCGGGGCCACCTGCGAAAGATGGCTCGCCTCCCAAAGTGCTGACAGCCCCTGTGTCTAATGGCCCTTAATCAGCCCTATTAGCTGCTACACCACCACACAGCTCTCACAAACAGCACTGCTGCCCTAACGAGCAGGACATGATGGCATCATGCGGTCATATCCAACAACAACCACAACAACAACAACAACAACAACAACTGTATGGTCCTGACTGTGATTGAGTCTGAGGACATTTGGCCGGCCACTGACTTAATTCCATTCAGCTGCTTGACCAATGATCTGCTTGCGTTGCTGTACGTACCATATGATTTTGATGTACCGTATGATTTTGATACAGAACGGTGTTAGGAAAGAGCAATCTCGGCTCTATTATACTTCATACAGTATGTTCATTATAAGACATCACATGACCAGAATTGAGGAGTAGTCCTGCCCTGTAATTACAAAGCCATCACATAAATTTAACTCCTAGAAAAACATGACATCATGTATAATCTCCAAAGTGATGTACTGCAGCTAGCTATCTGTGTTAAATGTGGCGTGCTACAGCATGCATGTTAACCGGTATCCCCATGGTTTATTCATGACTTTCTGACATGCAAACGCTACCTGTGGTTAAACACTTCAACTTGGCATGAGCCTTCATATATCATTGCTGACAGTCAAACACGCCTCATTATTTATAAGTCCTCTTCGAAATGGAGAAAGGCTAGATGGGGAGCCAGAAGAGATCTGCCTCATCCAGACACTCTCTGCATCCAACCCATCTGGTGTGCCTCTCCTCTTATGTAAGCCCGCTGATACCACCACGGTACCTGGTACACCATCCCTGCAGAGGGCGAGTGGTCTACAGGACATCGCACAGCTATGTCAGAATCAAGCAGGGAACACTCAGTGTTTGTTTAAGATGGACAAGAGAGAGGGGATACAGCAGATGCAGAAAAGCTGCAGATTCGGATGTGGAGGCATTATTTTTAGACTTGTCATGAATGCACTCCTCTACCACATCACTGCTGGCTGAAGAGAGGAAACAACAGAGAGAAAGACAGAGAGAGAGTGAGAGTGAGTGAGAGAGAGAGAGAGAGGGGGGGGGGGCATCCGTATCCTCCTACAGACAGGGAATAGGAGATGTAGCATCCAAACACTCACTTGTTACACCCAGGCTTGCTCAAACTGTAGAAGCACACAGTCACAACATACAGGTAGACGAGAGAGAGAGAGAGAGAGAGCAAGAGAGAGAGAGAGAAAGAGAGATAGATAGAGAGAGAGAGAGAGAGAGAGAGAGAGAGAGAGAAAGAAAGATAGATAGATAGATAGATAGATAGATAGATAGATAGATAGATAGATAGATAGATAGATAGATAGATAGATAGATAGATAGATAGATAGATAGATAGATAGACTAGACTAGATAGATTTTACCTCGAGTTTGCCTCAGAAACCCCAAAGCCACGGATGGATTATGTTGATAACACTGCGCTCCAGCATCTCTGCAGCTACATGCAGACTCAGTATGATCAAAGCCAGCCCCTACGCAGGTGAATTCCTTATCGGTAGCTCCACGCGCACACACACGCACGCACGCACACACACACACACACACACACACACAGTAGGCTTTACTTCCCTGCTTCTCAGCCCTCAGCCTGTCTTGTATCAGAATGTGTGTGTGTGTGTGAGAGAGAGAGAGAGAGAGAGAGAGAGAGAGCGTATATCTGTGAGAGTATGTGTGAGTGGGAGAGGGAGGGTAGGAGCAGCCTCTGTGGAAGGAACAGAATCAGTATTCTGAATGCACGGACGGAGAGAGAGAGAGAGAGAGAGAGAGAGAGAGAGAGAGAGTAGAGGCTGCGACGTGGTTGGAATAATCACAGGTTGCCAACGAGTCCAAAACATCTGGGAGGGTTGAAAGAGAGCCAGAGAAAGGGGGAGTGGTAGAGCAAGCACTAGAGAGAGGGGGGGGGGGAGCAGACAGAGAAATCCCTTCAACTCCTCTCAGCTCCATTCACTTACTTGATGTAGCAGTCTCGCCCCTCTCTACTGGAGCCCATGTCCCATCCATTGGGGGGTCCCTGTGAGGCGCTGTGGGGTCCGGAGGGCGGTGGCCAGCCCAGGGACTTGGTCCTGTGGCTGGAGGGGATTGCAGTGGAAGAAAGTCAGAAATCCAGTCAATTACACAGACAATCTGTCTCTTTACAGTGGTAGACGTGGTTATGGACATATTGTCACGAGTCATGGAAATGTCGACTCAGCTCATACACATACACAGTACAAATCATCCATAAGTATATATTTCTCACATAAAATTAGGTAATTCTGTCAAAGTTCTAATCAATATTCTAATCATGTCTATTGATAATTGTTATGAATAATGTGTTTGACTCATTGCAAATCTATACTGAATGGATGTCTAATGACAGTGTCATGAACATTGTTACCACTGCCCCAGTGACAGTGCAGGGTGAGAGGTAATGTTTTCGGTGGCGTGTGTTGGTTGGTTGGTTGGTTAGTTGGTTAGTTCTTTAGCAGGTCCACAAGCCGCCAAACACGGTGGGCCATTCACCTCCATTCATTTAAAATTCCCCCCATTCATTGTCAATGGGGGGAATTGAAATGGACATATCTCGACATGGGACGGTCACATCCCCTCCATGACGAGCTGCGGCAGATGGGGAACACCTTCAGCCACAGGCTCATCCCAACCAGGTGCAAAACAGAGCAGTTCAGGCCTTCCTTTGTGCCAGCAGCCATTAGACTATCAGACTATATAACAGTGCCTGAGTGTTCCTGAGTGTTGTGGATCTATGCATGTGCATATATGTATGTATGTATGTATGTATGTATGTATGTATGTATGTATGTATGTATGTATGTATGTATGTATGTATGTATGCATGCATCTATGTATGTATGTATGTATGTATGTATGTATGTATGTATGTATGTATGTATGTATGTATGTATGCATGTACATATGTACAGTGCATTTATTTCCGTTCACTTTTTCCACATTTTGCTATGTTACAACCATATTCCAAAATGGATTAAATTCATTTTTTCCTCAAAATTCTCCACACAATACCCCATAACAACATTTTCTTTAAAGCTTTTGCCAATGTATTAAAAATGTAAATTAAAATATCACATGTACATAATTTTGCTATGACACTCAAAATTGAGCTCAGGTGCATCCTGTTTCCTTGACCATCCTTGTCTACAACTTGTCCACTTGTGGCAAATTCAATTGATTTGACACGCCTGTCTGTATAGTGTAAGGTCCCACAGTTGACAGTTGGTGCTTGTCAGAGCACAAATCAAGCCATGAAGTCAAAGGAATAGACCTTTCTGACCTGTCAATCACGTGGAGAATAGTAACCAATAAGGTTGCCTGAATTCTTAAGACCAAACCTCTGATGTCCCACAAACAAAGCCTGTCCTGCATTGTGTTCATAGATTAGACATTTGTTTGAAGAAAATGGTTCTACCGGCCTGCAGGCTGCTGTACCATGTTATAAGAAGACAAGCTGTACGATACTCCACACCTCCCACCTCCCTCCACAGTTTACAGCAGCGCTGACACAAAAAGCTATGAAGCTAGTAACATACGTTAGGCTAGGTGCTTGATGTACAGTAGCTAATTAGCCTGTAGCTACCTGTAACAGTTAACAGATCATTCTCACAGGCTTATTTTCTAAAAATGGATGCCATGCCATTAACTTACTCACCATGCTTTACATAAGCAGTTACATAAGCAAGAACATTTTCTGGTCTGATGAAACCAAGATTGAACTCTTTGGCCTGAATGCCAAGCGTCACGTCTGGAGGAAACCAGGCACTGCTCATCACCTGGCTAATACCATCCCTACAGTCACCTGGCCAATACCATCCCTACAGTCACCTGGCCAATACCATCCCTACAGTCACCTGGCTAATACCATACCTACAGTCACCTGGCTAATACCATCCCTACAGTCACCTGGCCAATACCATCCCTACAGTCACCTGGCTAATACCATCCCTACAGTCACCAGGCCAATACCCTCCCTACAGTCACCTGGCCAATACCATCCCTACAGTCAAGCATGGAGGTGGCAGCATCATGCTGTGGGGATGTTTTTCAGCAGCAGGAACTAGGAGACTAGTCAGGATCGAGGGAAAGATGAATGCAGCAATGTACAGAGAGATCCTTGATGAAAACCTGCTCCAGAGCACGCAGGGCCTCAGACTGGGGCGAAGGTTTACTTTCCAACAGGACAACAGGACCCTAAGCACACAGGCAAGACAACGAAGGACTGGCTTCGGGACAAGTCTGTGAATGTCCCTGAGTGGCCCAGCCAGAGCCCAGACTTGAACCCGATAGACGATCTCTGGAAAGATCTGAAAATGGCTGTCCACTGACGCTCCCCATCCAATCTGATGGAGCTTGAGAGGATCTGCAAAGAAGAATGGGAAAAAGTGACCAAAAATAGGTGTGCCAGGCTTGCAGCATCATACTCAAGAAGACTTGAGGCTGTAATTGCTGCCAAAGGTGCTTCAACAAAGTATTGAGTAAAAGGTGTGAATATGCACATGTGATATTTCAGTGTTTTATTTTTTATAAATTGGCAAAAATGTCAAAAATAAACTTATCTCTATCTATCTATCTATCTATCTATCTATCTATCTATCTATCTATCTATCTATCTATCTATCTATGCAGCAATACCAAATATGTCCTGCTCGCACACAGAGCATGTGCACAGAGCCACAAAATGCATTCATGGGCGGAGGTCTGTGCTCTCCGAGCACCATTCCTAGCTCTATTAAAGTTCAGTCAGAGAATGAATCAAAGTAATGATGTAAGCTACTGTAGAGACACAGGCCAAACTGGCATGTCTCACTCTTGTGCTATCAGAGACATACAGTTGGATTTATTTCCAGCAAATTCCTTAGAATTCCTCAGAGTATTGTAAGAGTGAATTAGGAGTGAGTCATAAAATGAACATTTTGCTCACTACGCTTACAGTACCTCCCACTCTCCCACGAGTCATATCACAAAGACACAAAGAAAGCTTCTGATTTCTTTACTCTTAAAGGAGCTCTAAGATTTCCTTTTCTTTGGGACACGTCACATGAATTGGTGATGCAAAAGCCTGCTACTCCCCCCTCCTCTCTGTCCCTCTCTCTGTCTCTGTCTGCTGGTCTGTCTCTTAGTGTCAGGGTGAAGCTATGAAAGCTGCAGCAGTCAGGTACGCCTCTTGAAAGGATTGTCTGCCATGTACATGTAACATGGCGCATCACATTCATTATTCAAAGCCTCTTTCTTTCCCTCTTAATTTCCCCCAGTTACCATCCAGCTTAATGTGTGTGTGCGCGTGTCAGTGTTTGTGTGTCTGTGTAAGCGTGTGTGCATATTCACATTATATAATGTAGCATGAGCTCTGCATGAAAACACACCATGTACTGTATTTCAGACTCCCTAACAGTAAGCTTGAATATAAAATAAAATACCAAAACACAACACCACTAATGCTTCCATCATCTTTCAACAATAACATAAAACAATAGGGGAACTCATTCTCTTATCCTCGTCAGAAAAGCACTTAAAGTGCTGCTGGATGCATTCAATCTGCATGCATTCATACTGTATCTAGGCACAGTGAATGCAGCTGAAAATAGCACACATATTCATTCAATTCAAGAGAGCAGTGGAGAACGAGCAAGTTTGGCGTCAATCAGAAACCCGGAGAACAACAGAGAGGTATTAGTGTTTCCATAGCCCAACGGTCAGTATGGATTCATCAGGCCGTCTGTACATGAACAGACTCCAGGATGAGACTGCAGTGACCACGACAGGACTGATGTAATGTTTATGCAGCCTACAGGATGAGTGGAACATTTGAAAATGATTATAAGTATTACCCACAAACTCAACCCCCAAGTGTCAATGTAATACCATTACAGTAACAAATACTTTAATCGATATGCTGCATTCCAAATGAGTATACTCAGAAGTGAAAACATGTCACTATCTCTCTGGAGTGGATTGTACTAGCGACTGAGTGGAGTATGACAGAATAAAGTCCGCCAGACATCTCAACTGAAAACTGTACTGTACAAACAGAGCACTGTACTCACTGATTCAGATTCAGATGATGTCCCTTCAAAATTCCATTCTGGATCATCAAATAGATGTTCAAAATCCATTCTCTTTCTTTCAGCGACGCTGCACTCTAATGGCCCGGCCATAGATATTTTGATCTTTGATTTCCTTTTTGAACTGAAGGTGCATTATGCCTTGGAGCCAGGGGGACTGTGGTAGAATACCCCCCCCCCCCTAAAGTTGAGGAGGTTCACTCACTGGTGGACAGAGAAACCGAGCCCACTCGGCAGGCATTAATAAATGATGCCTGCTCTGTCTCGTAGGACTGAGTAATGGAGTGCCAAGCGGCTAACCCACGCTGCACAGTGCATACCCAGCTGCTGCTCTAGAAACTCCTGTTCAACAGTGCTGATAATAGTGGGGCTGGGTCCTCTAAAGGGGCTGGTTGGACAAGATCAGTTCTCCCCCTGGGGAGAGAGAGAGCTCCAGAGATAACCAGTGGCCATAAGCATAAGTATGAGTCAGTCCTGGAAGGTCTACTTTCCCTGTTTAATGTGAAAACAGAAACAACTCACAGATGTTAAAGTTAGACCTATATGTCATCCACAATTGTAAAGTAGCTGAGTCTGTAATGCTGCCTGAGCACAGGAAAACTGCCAGAATAAGATACGGATGGAGAATAATAAGCAATGAAACTATGGCACTCCTGGGAAGGTCGCAGTCTCTGTTGCTATGGCAATGAAGGTCAGCAGAGTTCAGACTGCTTCATAATCCAAGTTGAAACTCGCAACTCATGACCCCAACCACATTTGATTGGAGGGACTCACGCATACATCTTAATATTTTTGTTTGTAGAGGAGAAAACATTATCATTGCCTGTAATTGGCTCTAGTGTCAATGATTATTCAATGGCACTGGACCGTAGGAGTACTCGTTATTTTATGTAGTCTGGAGGCATAAAGTATCACTTTCAATTATACAAGCCGCATGATAAATCTCATCCTACCTTCACCACATTCCCTCCCCCAACCCCCCCCCCCCCCTCTCCTCTAATCTTGCCCTTTAAAGTATCACAAGAGTATACAGTATCCAGCAGATGGATTAGGTGTTAATGAAGTCTCTGCCTTTCTTACTTGGTTTTGTAGGTGGTAGAAGCTGCGCCCAGCCAGAGTACTCGAGCCTACAGGCCCTCAGCTCTGTGTGAATAATTCACAGGACCAATCTCCATGAGTAAGGCCTGTGTAGTGAAACTAAACCCAGACACTGGCACCCACATCACTCCCGTTACCAGTATTGAAGGTTAAGTGGTTGTCTATCATTAGGTATCTAACAAGGGACAATATTTATATATGGCATTAGAATGGCATGTCGTAATAAAAAGACTATGAAACCACTGAAAAACCATAGAATTGAAATCCATCAGTATCTGCACAGCATCATCAACATTATATAATTTACCTGAAGGACAAAAGAGACTTACTGTATGGCTAAATAGTTTCAGGAGTGTGATGAAATGTTTTCAGCTGTGCAGAGAGATTATAGCATAACTGTTCTACTATGGTCTACCACTCGATTACAGTTTATTTGTTGATGAAAGACATTTCTTCACACGCTCTCTTTCTCTCTCATCCCTGGGCGGCATATGGACAGTGGACACACACACACCAATTTCCGTATGCTGTAGTATGCAGTAAAATCCCCAGTTTAGCCCCAATGACAACAGCAGTGCTGACCTCTGGGGGTTGTCTGGTCTGTGCTGACATGGAACACAGAGTCAGTGACAGTCAACTGCTGCTGTCTGTCGTCCCTTCTGTCAAATACTGACCTCCCTTCTGTCAAACACTGACCTAAACTGAGAGTCATGGAAATAGCTTTGAAACATTAGTGAGACTGGTTAGGGATGGGGAATATGTTATGAATGCATGGCGTGTCTTTTGAACAGGGAGGTTTATGAAGGGGGAAGTGATGTCATGTCATTCTGTTAAGATGTCTAATCTGTTGACAAACAGCAAATGAGGTGACTGTCTGACCCTTCTGAAGGCTGGAGAATGCAGTGCAGGGGGGGTGAGAAAGACAGAGAGAGAGAGAGAGAGAGAGAGAGAGAGAGAGAGAGGGGGGGGGGAAAGAGTGCAGTGCAGAGAGGTGGGGGAGAGAGAAAGTGAGGGTGCACATGAGAGAGACAGAGGGAGAGAGAGAGTGGTCAACAGGTATATTTGAAAGTATATATCATAAACCTCTCAGACTGAGAGTCAGTTTGCCAATCTATATCCTAAGCTCTCATAGACAGAGAGTCAGTTTGCCAATCTATATCCTAAAGCTCTCATAGACTGAGAGTCAATTTGAAAATCTAATCTATCCTAAAGCTCTCAGACTGACTCTGTTTGGTTGTTCTGTCTCTGAAATCTTGGACATCTGACCTCTGTTTAACCAGGCTAGCTAGCATCTATCAAATCCTACTCAATAATAACAACAACAACAACAA
This sequence comes from Borostomias antarcticus, assembly GCF_949987555.1. NCBI lineage: Eukaryota > Metazoa > Chordata > Actinopteri > Stomiiformes > Stomiidae > Borostomias > Borostomias antarcticus. The sequence continues at coordinate 22,986,129 of NC_140242.1, forward strand.
CAATAATAATACCCTTTTTAAAGCACTTTTCAGGGTTGCAAAGTGCTTCACAAGCAAAATAAAACAAAATAACAAAAATACACTGCAAGACAAAAATAGCAGCACTAACCATAAAATACGTCAGAAGGGAAGAAAGCAATGTGATTAAAATAAAACTACTATTGTCTGACATAAATAAAATGAATGAAAAAAGCCTTTACATAAAATGATTTTTGAGAAGAGACAGATTTAGCTTCCACAACTGAGGGGCAGCAAAAGCCCTGACCCCTTTTGTGATAAGGCATGTTTTCAGAATAACCAGGAGAGCCCTACCCGAGGATCTCAGGCTACACTCAGGTTCATAGGAGACTTACAGGCCTGAAATGACTCGGAGCCAGACAATGGTGTGTGTGTGTAAGGGGGAGGGGGGGGGGCTCTTTGTCAACTGAGGGGCATCATATGGGTGTGAACCCTGTACATTGCATGTAAGAAACACACCCAACACAACCAGAGATTGTACAGACCAAAAGCACTGTGTCTGTTAACAGTTGACTTCTATACTTTAGTAATGGTATTAGATATTGCCTCTGGGCAATAGAGTCATTTTTGCCACTATTTCAAAACAGCTGAAATCTGAATTTCTGTATTTGTCATTGTAAGTGCTAAAATTGTTGCCATGGGCAACAGCACTATGGCAGGCAGCTCTCGTCCACGGCTGTAGAGGATGCTTTTCTTGGTGCTTAATCTCCTCTGGCCGGAAACCGTCATCTGGGAACTAACCCACACACAAAGGCCTTAAGTTGTGTTTATAATGTGGTTGAAATCCTGCTGGCTCGAATCAGAGTCTACCTGTTACCCCCTCCTCCACCCCCTCGCCCTGCATATAGTCTAGCATTTCTGCTGCACCACTTCCAGGAAATGGCTGGGCACTGCACCAATTATAATGTTCTAACATCCCCCAAACAAACCAATCAATGCCTTCCATTGCACCATTCACTGTAATAAAAAGCACTATCCCATCGAAATTGGTACAGGCTCTTGGGAAGCTAAAATGATGCAGTGAGTTTTATTTAAGAGGTGCACATGCGCACGCACCCACACACACACACACACACACACACACACACAATTCAGTATGAAAGAGGCCCACAAATCTCTTCAGCCATATTGCCCAGGGACAGAGGTAACACACTCTGCTGAGATGAGACAACTAAAGGGCCCTAGGGAGTGCAGACCTCTGCCCATGATGCATGTCGTCAGCATGCGCAGTGACGATACTTAGAGGCGGCAAATACAATTGCACCCATGGTAATGCACCTCCCTCCCTTAAAGAATGGCCATTCTTGGCCAGGTCGCTCTTGAAAAAGTGATTTTAATCTCAATGGGTCTAAACCTGGCTTAAAAATGCCCTCCCTGACAATCTAATGGCACCACAGACTCTGGGTTCTTTTAAGACTGCTTTTTTGTGACAGGGCCAGATTTTTAATTAATTTACATTTTGGCTCAGTTTTGCCCAGCATTAGTGCGTTCTATTGTCCACATTAGCTAGCTAGATTATGAACAATAGCCAAACCAAGCATTCAGACGGGACTTTCCAAACACAACATGTCCACTATGTTCTGGGGGGGAGGTGGGCATATAATGGAATAAATGGCCGATTACTGATTGCCCAAACAAGTATCTAGCACAGGGGTCGGCAACCTTTACTATCAAAAGAGCCATTTTTGGCCGAAAAAATGAATACAAAATCTGACTGGAGCCGCAAAACATATTTGAGCTTAAAATGATAGTAATGCTTCCCCTTAGATTTTTTTTCAGGCATGGTGGTATATGTACCCAGGGGGGACACATAAAGGGGGGGAGTGGTGTCTGGGGGTCCAAGGGGGAAATTGTGAGCCCCAAACACTACATTTCCTACATTCTGGTGAATTTCTATGCAGTCTGCTGCTATCTAACCTGACGCAGTTTGCTTTGCATAATCCTCTGGGAAATCTCCTTTGGTATTGCTTGGAAAAGGGCAGACACTTTCAAAATTACTTGGCAGGTGACTGGATGAACCATCTGTGTATCACCATCTATCACGCGCTAACTTCAACCGCTCCTCACTGTCGTCACACTTAAACCCACCCTGCCTGTTTGTATTTCAAATTCCTCACAACCAACGCTGATTGGCGAGATTGTTTTCTGATCTGGCACAAACGGATCTTTATGGAGAGTATCCAGACTGATTTGCGAAAGAAATAGAATGTGAGCTCACAACATAATGTTGAATGCCAACATTACCATTTATTTTAGTAATAAATACATGTATTTAATAGTAATACAGTATATGTATTTAGTTATTAATTTCCATATAATGTTTGTCAAAGCCACTGAGCCACTGTAGAGGGGCTCCAGAGCAGCAGGTTGCAGACCCCTGATCTAGCAGATAAATTGATTGGATGAGCTAAGCTGGAGTGATAGCAGATGTACAGTATTTAGTTGTCCATAGTGCTCCAACTGGTATCACAACTAGTATTTTATAATTAATGACTGTTACTATTCTGCTTGTTATTACTCTGCTTTGTTGCCTCCACACCTGGCAACCGCCAGGGCGGAGGGTATATTTTCACTCGGGTGTGTTATTTCGTATTCAGTATTATCCTTTGTGTTTTAGTACAATAATGGCTGACTAAAAATACAAGTTTGGTCACATCAAAAATGTATGCTTTTCTCCTTTTTTTTGTGTGTGTTGTGGATAAAAGCGTCTAAATGTATATATTCACTGTAGGATTATTAATACATCACTAATATAATGTACAATAATCATTCATGTGTAAAGAAATATCTGGCAACGATGGGACTCGAACCGAGAACCTTTGATTCAACTTTACTCTCATATAAATGTGACAGGTTGGGCACTAGCCTCTCCTAACCAGCCATCCCTACTGGGTCCTAGCGCCCACCTGTCACATAATGTAAATACTGTATATATATGTTTCCTGTTTTCTTAATGTCTTTGCGATTGTTTCAGCACTTTGAGATTGTCTGACAAGTATTTAATTGTGAAGTATAGTAGGACCCCACTTATCCGAACCCAACGGGACCAACAGGACCGAAGATTGAAATGCAAGTAGGCCTACAGTACTGTAATGAAAATCCCACCAGTAACCAGATAGAAGGCTCAAAGAAAAAGAAAATTATTTTAAGCCTGTCCGGTAGACCGGGAGGTTCGGATCTCTGAAGTTCGGTTGAGTGGGGTCCTACTGTACCCGTATGTGCTGGTCTTGTCTATCTGGCAGTGTCAATGAAAGTGAAGCGAAGTTTGTTTGATTGACTCTGACACCAATGAGAGGCTTATCCCACAAATCTACATTCTGTGAGCCAGACTACGCACATGCCAACCAAACTATCAAGACAGTCTCCTCATGAGGCCAGACAGTCCCCTACTGTAATTTTGAAGGAGGCTAATAAGGGTTTTTTACATCATGTTCCCTAACAATGCTATCATAAAGTATTATATCCACCATGTCTTTCCATAGATGTCATAATTCAGTGCATTAAACCTCAACTTCAATCTCTTCCGCTTCAAAGTTTTCTATCGGATATGAACCCAACGCAGTGATGAAACCTGGCCCTAAGGCAATGGCCTAGCTTGGAATCCTCATGTAACTTCTTGTGCTATTCATCGCTTTTGTGCAAAAGCTCCAAAGGAGCAGGACAACATGAATGAACTCTCTCTTCTAACCAGCTATGGTAGATGACAACATGATTGACCTCTCTCTTTTAAGCAGGGCCTTTTCTAAAACACACAAAATGTGAGAATTGTAAATTAACACATGCCCGTCCATACTTCCTCCATTTTCATACTTTTCACAAACCAGATGCCAGAGCTTTTACCTTATTCTTTAGCATGTGTCTTTAGTAGTAATTATTTGTATGTCAGCATTGACAACATCCACCCCAATCTTGGCCTCGCTCCACTGGCTCCCAGTGCGTTTTAGAATTGATTTCAAGATTTTGTTGTTTGTTTTTAAAGCTCTAAATGGAATAGCACCTCAGTATCTTTCTGAACTCCTGCACTTTGATGCCCCAGCTAGAGAACTGAGATCCTCTAATCAGCTGCTGCTGGCTGTCCCAAAGACTCGGCTGAAGACTAGAGGTGACCGAGCCTTTGGGGGCCCCTATGCTCTGGAACAGTCTGCCCTGGCACATTAGGTCTGCCCAGACCGTATCGATTTTTAAGCCTTCTTTGAAGACTCCCAGGCCTTCAACTCAGGCTGAGCTGGACACCCGATGGCCCCTGTATTGTACTGTATTTTATATTGCTTATTGTGTATGGTGTATTGTAGTGTTCTGTTTCGTGCTGTGCTGTGTTTTGTTGCTCTGAAGCTATACAGCACTTTGCTCAACCTCGGTTGTTTTAAATGTGCTTTATAAATAAAATTTGAGTTGAGTTGAGTATATCTCTAGAGTGAGTATATCTTACTAGTTAACTAACAGTAACAGTTGAAATAAAAACATTGCACACACACATACATTGTACACACACTGTATACACACATTGCACACTATTGTATTTTGCACTGTCCTTATTACTTTAAATTAGCTATGCTTACTTTTGCTATTTTTTGTACCTTTTACAACATCTGATTGCATTTTTCAAACATGTAGCCTATGTGAAACTTCAACTCTAGTCCCAGTCCCCGCTGAGGCCTACTGTAGTCCGGATGATAGAAATGTCCAATTTGATTATGTTTATTGACATTCATCTTCTACGGGGACTCTAAAGTTTCAGACAGAACATCCAATAAAAAATTGGCTTGCTGGATTAATGGCCTGTTGGTAGAATGATGGTTTGTCATTTTGGAACTATTCATAAAATAATACATAGGCATTGTGCACATGTAACCATATAGATTTGAATTATGAATGCTGCCTTTAGTAAATTGAATGTTACTACTCTTTAATTACTTTTTAGTAAGCTTACTAGCCAACATTATTGTAATTGAAAAGCCCATCAGACTACCAGACAGCTACTGACAGATAATGACAGCTAGTCCAGTGGGGGAGTGGTTGGGGGTGGAATTAATCAGCTATTGTTCCCACCCATTACCTGGCCATGAGAAGTGTGAACAGCTCTGAATCTTTGAAGCTCTTTTTCTCTGATTAGTAATTTCAGGTGTACAGTACCAACATTTACAGAAGCATATTTAAATATTTTCAGATTCCAATGCATAGCTTACCATTTTAAAGCTTACAATATGCATGGCATACCATTTGAAAGCTTACAATTTACACTTTCATAATATGTAAAAGCTGAAAAATGACCTTGGCAGACATCAGGACAAAACCTCCAGTGGAGGTCACAATTAGCCTCTGGTTTATACTGCAAATTACAGCAATGCTCATAAATGTGCACTGTCCCTGTAAAAATAAAATCAGAAATTAAATGAAGTATACTGTAACCTAGGTATGAATAAAATACTGTGGCTCAACTAAGGTTTGAGGAGTACACAAAAGTACAGTATAGTGAACCCTTTGCAAATCTTTTCATGTGCTTCATTCATCAGGAGCCAGATGCCCACAACATTGGCTTTCCACAAGGTGCTATCGCTGCTGCTCATCCTGCTCAATAGCAAACCCTCCACGCTTAACCATCCTATTATTGGCTAGCTAGCTGAGTCTCATGACTCACAAGTAGTCACAACTGATCCATGCAGATTTCCATCCAAAAAGGCTGTAGTCCATGTAGTTATTTTTTCCCCAGTCATCGTGTTGTTCAGGCAATTCTTTCAAACTAGAAAAACAACATTTTGTTTTACAGGAAATAGTCAAAACCACATTATTCAGTCATCTAAGAGCTCAGCACATTTACAGTAGCACTAGAGTGATGTAATTGCTTCAAAAATCAAAGCTGGGACATGTGCTTCTGTCTGTTAGCTGGGACATCTTAGGCATGTTCCATTTGCCATACTGAAACACTATCCTACTGTACCAACTTGGAATTAAGCTCACTGTCAGCTGAGAGGAATTCTCTGTGGTGGTGCAACACCAAAATCATAGGCTGCATTATCAATAAAGTGACAGAACAGGGACAGAATGTTCTGATGCTGGTGCATGGAGAGGAGCAGCATGGTAACAGTGCTGAGTGTAACTGTAACAAGGTCAGAATGTTCTGATGCTGGTGCATGGAGAGGAGCAGCATGGTAACCGTGCTGAGTGTTACTGTAACAGGGACAGAATGCTCTGATGCTGGTGCATGGAGAGGAGCAGCACAGGAACAGGACTGAGTGTGGAGAGACACACAACGGGAGCACATCTGACTTCATCTGAGGGAACAGGCCTAAACCACCCAAAAGTTCCCTCGGGTCCTCTAGCCCTGAGCTTTTAATGGTCCCTAGAGCCAGGACCAAAAGGCATGGGGAGGCAGCTTTTAGTTTGTATGCCCCCAGCCTTTGGAGCACCTTGCCAGAGGATCTGAGAATCGTGGTGATTTTTAAGCGAGATCTTAAAACATACCTTTTTAACATTGCTTTTACCACATACTGTAGTTCTTAGTTTGCAGTCTGTTTTTATTCTATTTTACACTATTTTAATTTTTAATTATTTTACTTTTGTTTCTTTTAAATCTACTGTCACTGTGTTTATATAAAGGGTCTCAAACTCAAATTGGCTTGGGCCCACTGATGGTATCGTCAACTCATAGGAGGGCCACTTCAATGTCAACTTCAAGTACTACTAACTATAAGAAAGTGCAATATTTCTGAAAATGTAATTTTTCATTTCCATAACTAGACTCACAAATCAGTCTCTAAATGTTGCGAGACTATTCCGTAACAAACATTTTCATCATACAAATTCAAACCAGTTTTCATACATTTTAGTACATTTTAACAGTTCAACAGTTCAGTTAACAGAAAATCTTTTTTCCTTACTTTTATTTTATCTTGAATAGCCTACATTTGTACTTTTTTCTATTTTAGCTGCAAGATGCATCACTACTGTAAGCCTGCCCTGGACCTACACTTGAATGGGCTACATTTGTAGGCTACTATTCTATTTGTTGCCACACACTTATTTTGAAAGACTGCTGAGGCGTTAGCCCTCTCAGCTGTTTGGCTCGTTTTTTCCTCTCGTCTCCCTACGACCCATTTTTCTCCTTGTTTAGTAATGAATAATGCATTATATTCCTTTAGAACAACTTTTTTCTTACATATCAGGCAGGTAGAATTTCCATTGAACTCCACCAAAAAACTGCATTGTCCATCTTTCTTGAAACTGTCTGTGTTCCTAACGTTAGTTAATCATGAAAACAGCCTCTCGGTGGCGAGCTGCATTCCGTTCATAGTTCATAGTCGCGTGCGGATTGATTGCACCTGTGACTGTATGCAGCATTCACCTCGTTCGCTGCACACAATAACAGCATTTCGCCCCACGTTTGAGTGACTTGAATTTTGCATTGTAGGCCTGCCTGCCTGCCGGCGCCGTGTACAAGAAATTAACTTGCGGGCCGGATTACATGATATTTCTGACATCATGTCCCGGGCCGGATGGAGGGGTGGGGCGGGCCGGAAATGGCCCGCGGGCCGGGGGTTTGAGATCCCTGGTTTATGATTCATGTTTTTATCCTTCTCCTTTTATGTAAAGCACTATGTGCTACATGGATTTGTATGAATGGTGCGATATACCGTTAAATAAAATGGCATTGACATTCTGATGCGGTGTCCAACAGTATGTTCAAGACTTGTCAGTGGTAAAAATTGGATGAATGAGCTCAAGGGGCTTAAAGCAGTGGCTTCCTGATACCCTGTGACTGCAGTCATTGGAGGGTGAAGTTAGTGAGGATGTCAAAACAATTTTCTCTGATCAATGGTGACCCCTCAGTCCTGTCATCCTATCACTGACCGCTGAGGTTTGGCATCTCTTGTGCGATGGCTTGGTTTTGGCAGGACACTTTACTACTATTGTTGTTGTGTCTAGACGCTTTAAGTCATGGGCTTTCTTGCAGCGGGCAATGAAAACCGAATTGATAGAAAGAACATTATTCATTACAAACAAGTATTGGCAAAGTTATAAGCATCTTCGCAATGCCTACACTCGGTGGATCCTCACATGAAGCACTGGATTTAAAGCCATTTTAAAGCCCTTACTCACCATTGCTCTTTGTAGGCTCGGGTTGGATGGTCTGCCTTGTCCACCCACTGACTTAACCACTGGTCTATCCTATAAGGCTATTCATGGTCTACTTCCACCTTCCCTAGATCTACATCCTCCAACCAAGTATGGGAAGTTATTGTCTTCACTCCCAGGACTTATTCTCACTTAGCCAGCCCCTGAATCACATGCCCACTTTAATTTGTGAAATGAATAATGAAGTGAAACGAGATGGCAGTGTCAGGCTAATTCTTACTAACTGTGCCTAAAGTCCGTACTGAACTGGGAACCAGGGCGTTTAGGTATGCTGCTCCTTCTGCTTGGAATGAGTTGCAAAATGACCAGAATCGTCAGGAGCTGGTCTCACCGGATGCATTTAAGTGTTTTTAAATAACATGGTAGCAAGCACATCTGGCTGCAGATGGTTTGAATGTTGATTACTGTCATTTTCCTAATATTATGATTCTATAATTTGTCCATTGTTTTCGTTTTTTAATTGTTAACGAAGTTAACAATTAACGAAGAATTTCTTAGGAAGCATTTCTTCTTAAAGGACCATACTGGTCTAAATATGATGTGATCTCCTATAACTACTCACCCAACGTTTATCACATTACCGCAATCCATTTTCCGAAGTAAAGCTCACGCTAAAAGATATTTGCATTTTCACGTTTTACTTACATTTCAAAAGTTGAACGTGATGGCTTCAAAACATATTTTTAAATTGTTCGTGTTTTTTAAATTGTGCTGACAAACTCGTCCCGGTTAGTTTCAAATAATTTTCAGTAGTTATTATTTAAGCAATAATACATGAGATGCCGTTCTTTAACGTCATTAATGGTACGAGAGTGCTGCAGCAATGTATGTACGCTGTACTGGAGTACCATTAATGATGTTAAAGAACAGGCATCAAGTGTATTATTGCGATTATATAACACACCTTTATAATCAACAAAATCATTACATCTTTTTAATTTTAATTTGCTCTCAAGCTTAAGCTTACTGCTAGATTTCATCTTCAACGGAAAGTAGTTCCTTAGCGACTCTACGAGCATTCTCTCCCTGGCAACATGCTTGGGATTGCGTTCCTTACTATGGGCCTAGTTAACACTAGTTGCCGGTGTGCTGCCGGTTATAACATAACTTAATTCATCAAACTGCACGTCTAGTTCAGTCTTTATCCACCTAAGGTAGCCATGAGAAAAACAATAGCCTATGTTTCCACCACTTGTTAGCCTACTACCACCGAAACATTTTAATATGGGTTACGAAATAGCTCGCATCAACGTCTGCCGACTGTAATTAGGCTACAATAGCCTACTGTACATCGCCTGCTGAAACATCAATGCAACAAAGCACACAGTTTTCAAAGATTATTCCATTTATTTGATTTTTTAAACATAGAGAAATCTACCAATTCACCTCTCATTTGCAATCTGATATTTTGTAACGTTACCGAAACAGCTGTTGCGAGTTGTAAACATATACCGTTGTATAATTAAGCAATAAACCATTCGAGGCCGTGTGTTATAGTGATTTTATAACAGCTAGGGGGCACTGTTATAGGCACGACACGAAGCGTCTTCCTGTTTACATGGCAGCCGTTACTAGGAGCGCCGGGTAGAGAATCTAGTGTATAGGTGGATTAGAGAATATAGCTCAAGAGTTCAACGAATTTGAACGAAAATAATAGGCCTATAACATGAAAACTACTGAAAATTATTTGAAACTAACTGGGACGAGTTTGTGAGCGCAACGAGGGAACAATTTTAAAATAGGCTACGTTTTAAAGCCATCATGTTCAACTTTTGAAATGTAAGTGAAACACGAAAAATGCAAACATCTTTTAACATGAGCTTTACTTCGGAAAATGGATTGCGGTAATGTGATATACGTTGGGTGACTAGTTTAAGGAGATCAAATCATATTTAGACCGGTATGGTCCTTTCAACTATTAAACTACTTACACCGTTTCCAAAATGATTCTGGCATTCACTAATGTTCTCACATGTGTGAACTAAGAATAGAGTCTACAAATGCAGAAAAGCAGTCGTAAGTAGGCTACGGACTATTCGTGCTAAAGACGTGTTCATTTATAATGATTTGTGATTTGTGAATGATGATTTGTGAATGAATGAATGAATGAATGAATGAATATTTACTTTCGTGTCATGTCCGAGGACCCATCCCTTACGGGATTATAAGACACCATAAACAGTAAACAATAATTAACTATATCACATACACTTCTCACGGTTTGTAAGCTATGCAATGTATACCAAACAATAACAGAAAATTAATAAATAAAAATAACAGTCTTTCGTGAAAATCCTAAATAAATGCATCACATATAAGTTATCTTTGTTCGTTTGTCCCAAGCTTTCTCTAAATATTCTGCAAGTGCAAATACCCTATGATCAAACATCCATTTTAGTCTCTCTGCATCGCTCAACCACATCAAATCAATATTTTTACATCTCTCAAATAATTTTTGACGCAACTCATGATATAAGGGGCAATAAAACACAAAATGGAACTCATTCTCAATATAAATATTACAGTAGATACAAATGCGCTCTTCTTCTGTAACCCCCCGGTAACGTCCAGTTTCAAGGTGCAGGTGCAAGATCCCAGAGCGAAGTTGGGCACATAATGCTCTTTGTCTTTTGGATAATGTAGCACAAACATATTTTTCATTTCCATACCACCCTTTTATCATACTAAACGTTCTTAATTTCGGCTTATATAGTATATCCCGTGACCATTTTATCTGATGTGTATTAGACAAAGCTTCCTTAACCAAAGAGATATTCACCGTATTTACATTTTGGAAAAGGTCAGATGCTCCTATTTGTCCTAGTATGTCCTCTATCTCACTTGTGTTTACTTCAAATCCACAGTACAGTATAACATTATAGGAATGCAATACAATAATACTCTATCATATTTTATAATAATGGAAAGTGAGAGTGTTGTCTTTCCAATAGTATCCCCAATGAGCCAGGTCCAACTGTATGCCCTTCTCTGGATACAGCGGTAACTGAGCGAGTAGGCCAATATCATCCCATGCATGATCCTGCTAAATATGACAGGTGGAGTCCGGTCATTAGATTTTCATTTGAGCATGCCGTGTTGACAGCTGTGTATTTTATAGCCTATATTTTTGTATAATATTGTATAATGTATTCTATCACTTTGACATTTTTCACTGGTCTGTCTCACTATGTTTATGCACCAAGGCAAATTCCTCATAGGAGGAAGTCTACTTGGCTAAATAAAAATCTGATTTTGATTGCTTAGGCTGGATTAGACCCGCAGTCCTCTGACTCGCCAATGCATCTGACACAACCCTACCTAAACCATTATGCTATCAAAAAGTTGTCGAGTGACATGTGCGCAAATCCTGTAGTTGCATGTCCTTATATGGGCCAAGCGGGGAGTTTACCCATGCTAATTGGGGTGTACAGCCACACGCATTTAATTTTCGAAACCATGGGATTCATCATTATGAGAAGGCAGGTGCAAGCTCATCCAGCTGTTTACAAACACATTGAGAGTCAGATGGGAGCTTTCTGTAGGAACGTTCTTGGGAAGATATTGGTGAATGAGACCCATTGAGACTCCAGTCCTAGTTACAATAAAGGTTAAAAACAAACATGCTGGGAAGTGTGGAAGCAAGGCAGGTCACTATTCACCAGAGCTGTGGACTAAATAAAAAAAAGATTTGCAACTCGACTTGGACTTTAACACCAATGACTTGTGACTTGTGACCCCAAACACAAAGATGAAAAAGTATGTTATTTAAAAAGTGTTCAAAAGTGTGCCACAAATCAATATGTTTCCTAAATCAACTAACACATATGCTATTCATTCCCAGCAAGTACCAATCTGACAGCATCAAGTTGCAGGAGATGATCATGAATTACGTTACTGTACTTAGCGCATTATTCCTGGTTTAGGACTTGAAACTCAAAGTTTATGACTCAGGACTTGACTTGGGACTTGTCATTCTTGACCTGGGACTCGACTCGAGACTTGCCTGTCTTGACTTAGGACTTGACTTGGGACTTGTCGTTCTTGACCTGGGACTTGGTGCAAAGACTTGAGACTTACTTGTGACTTGCAAAACAATGACTTGGTCCCACCTCTGCTATCCACACTATCGTACAATATAACGTCATCATTATTCAGCTTCATTCCATTGAAACTAATAATTCATAAATCAAAAGAGAAACAGGTATACAGGTATGTTGTAACACTTCATATTAAGGTCCTTGTAATAAAGGTTAGTTTATTAAGGCAATTAGGTCCTCATAATGTGTTTATTAACATTGATATATGTTAATACGACATTCATACGTGTTAATATTAGCAATATAAATGTTTATTGTTATATTATAAGACATTTCTAAGAAACTTGTTAACAGTTTATAAACTGCTTAAGAACGTTAATTAAAGCCATATTAGTTTGTTATATATACTCATTAGCTGTTAATTGCGAACTTATTATGCATGTTATTATGCATTTTGCAGGTACCAGATCTAAAGTGAGAACAGTGCCTTATAAAAGGAGAAGTAAAGGGAAAATCATGTTTAGCCCTGTTTTAAGGTTACTTATGATCATATACAATGGTTCAGATCAAAAAGTTGACAAAAATAGCACTTTTGAGAAAGTCTGATAATTGCTCTACCACCATTTAGGCCCGAGATCAAGGCATTGTGCGAGATCGGAATCAGTTCAAGCGGAAGTTTACACACGTATGTGCTGCGACTAAATAGTTCTATGCTAAATATTTCAAAAAGCCTTTCCAGATGAACTAGAATCTTACTTTATGGCGAATTATATGTCAGAACGCCAACTAACATCTCGGTGAGTGTCTTGTCTTTGAAATTGAGAGTTTAACATGTTTTTTGAATGATTTTTCACGGTGCCCACCCACATCCATTGTATGACCAAAACGGTGGTAGAGCAATTATCAGACTTTCTCAAAAGTGCTAGTTTTGTCAACTTTTTGATCTGAACCATTGTATATGATCATAAGTAACCTTAAAACAGGGCTAAACATGATTTTCCCTTAACTACTCCTTTAAGGTTAGTAAACCCTTTATTATGCACTTGTGACACTTGTGTATTTTTATGGCACAGGGGTGAATATAGCTCTTTTTTCTCCTTCACAGATTCACAAGGACCACTTCCGCCTCTGGTGCGATAAACTCCCATACATCCACCCACCCCGCTCCCCCCAGTCTCCCTGGCTCCCCTGGGCATCACACATGATGACATGCGACAGCGCGCAGACTAAGTTATCCTCATAATCCTGGAACAATAAGTGCACTTTCCACACACATTACCCCCGATCGCCCCACTACGGCGATGTAAATCCCCCTCTTTCCCTCTCCCTGCATGCCTCTGGCTGGGGTACGCAGCCCTGCTCCGCAGATGCCATCGAGAGGAGAGGCAGACAGGCGCACTCACGGCAACATCCAACACGTTACAACTCACCCCGGCAGCTTTGGCATCTTCACAAAGCTGAACACGTCCATGTGTGCAGCGGGCTGTAGTCGGGGCTACAGATCTACCGTCCGCTATTCACTACGGCGTCATTGTCACTGTCTTTAGACGGTAAATAATTCAGGGGAAAAAGCAAAGCTTCCAGAAGTCGTCTGGAGAGATCAGTCCTCCGGTCTGGCCGCCTGCACGACTGACTGATTGCTGTGTCCTCGACTCAGCAGCCCGTGGAAAAAGAGCCGGCGGTGGCGAGCTTCCCCCGCTACATCCTTCAACGCATGCCTCTGTCGGCTGGTTAAGACACCCGTCATTTAATTTCTAGCGCAGTGGACTGATGTGCAGGAGACGCGCAGAAACAACAGGCTGAGAGAGAGAGAGAGAGAGGGAGAGAGAAAGAGAGAGAGAGACGGAGAGAGAAATAGCTAGAGACTGAGAAAGAGGGAGAGAAAGCCAGTGAGAGAGTGACAGAGAGCTAGGGCATGATGAAGAGAGAGAGAGAGACGTGGAGAGAGATAGCTACATAGACTGAGAGAGATGTGGAAAGAGATAGCTACATAGACTGAGAGAGATGTGGAGAGAGATAGCTACATAGACTGAGAAAGAGGGAGAGAGAGCCAGTGAGAGGGTGTGACAGTGAGAGCTGGAGCATGATGGAGAGAGAGAGAGGGAGAGAGAGAGAGAGAGAGGACAGACAGAGCATGAGGGATAGAGAGAAAGAGTATGAGAGAGAGAGGGAGAGGGAGGAGAGAGATGGAGATGGAAAGAGGAGTGATAGGGGGTAAGGGGATTGGGAGGTGAGGAGTTGGGGAATATAGGGGCCGGCTGGGGTTGTTGGGCCACACAAGACACTTCTGATGGATGCAGCGGGTTCTTCTAAATCCCTCTGCTCCTCTGCAAAGGCCAGTCTCATCAATTCTCAGACTCACTCCATGTGTTTTCACAATACAAGGGGAATAGGAAGGAGGGGAATCCAGCGGTGCATGGGTGTTGTATCACAGAGCAATGGAGAGAGAGAGAGGCAGAGAGATAGAGGAGGAGAGGGACAGAGAGACAGAGATAGGAGAAAGACATGGAGAGGGAGACAGACAGAGAAAGACGGAGAGAGGGAGAGAGAGAGAAAGAAAGAGAGGCCGCCACAGGCAGACCTGGCTCCCTAGAGAAAAGAGACTGTGCACTGTGCAACAAAACATCGAAGTCTGTTGATATGTTAGTTAGTGTAACATTTGTAAATGTAACATTTGTAAATGTTACATTTATTTGTTCGCTTACTTCACTCATTTATATTTACATTTATATTTTAACTTTTTGTGTGATTTTTGCTTTGCTTGCGGTCAATGTAAACGTACGTTTCCCATGCCAATAAAGCCCTTTGAATTGAATTGAGAGAGAGAGACAGAGATAGAGACAGAGAGATAAGGAGGGAGACAAAGAGAGAGAGAGGTAATGTGTACAATAGATGACAATCGAGGCCACAGAGGAAGTGAGGGAGAAGCTGGATACAGTGGAGAGGAAGACGCTGGCTGTCATTCCCCTCTCATGAATCCCCCTGGAAATACCATGTCAGCCATCACTCACTACAGTACATAGACCACAACAGAAATGTCAACATTATATGGGGCCTAACATAGGTGCCACATGCACTAACCTCAGTCAGACAGTACTACTCTGGGTAAACAGACTTTTAAAGAGTGGTAGTTGAAGAGGGACTTGGGGGGGGGGGGGGGGGGGGGGGGGGCGTGGAGAAAGGTGGAGAGAGCCTGTGATTCATGGCCAATTTCCCCCATTTCCTATAAGCCCAGACCTCATATGTTCCAGGGTATATTCAGCATTCTGCTTTTAAAAGCCATATTCAATTATTGTTTGAAGAAGTTGATGATGCTGAGCATAACTAGAGAGATATTGGTGACGGCCAGTTAAATTATTCAGAACTAACGCCACACATGGTACTGTATTCTCACAGTCAGATGATGGATCACTATGTGCCTTTTATCCAATTGAGGAAGAATCACCCCACATTAATCAAAACACACAGATGAGGTTTCTCTGTCAAAAACCCCCAAGAGGCAATTTAGCTCATTATGCCCTCCTTTGAAACAGGGGTTGGATGCTACTTGGTGAACCGCAGACGCTCTGATAAAATGGACTTCTCACAGTGATAATCTATTCAGCCACTGGCTACACTGACTGGCTATACACAGGATCTACAGTTAGATACCAACCGCTTATCCCTCGTTTCGCCTTCACTAAAGATGCAATTTTATATTATTTAATTTATTTATTTTATTTCGTATTATTTTAAATCCACAGTCAAAAGATAGCATGAGACATTCACTTAAAGGAGTAGTAAAGGGAAAATGCATGTTTAGCCCTGTTTTAAGGTTACTTATGATCATATACAATGGTTCAGATCAAAACGTTGACAAAACTAGCACTTTTGAGAAAGTCTGATAATTGCTCTACCACCGTTTTGGTCATACTGGTCGGCACCTTGAAACATCATTAAAAAAAACATGTTAAACTCTCAATTTCAAAGACAAGAAACTCACTGAGGTGTTAGTTGGCGTTCTGACATATAATTCGCCATAAAGTAAGATTCTAGTTAATCTGGAAAGGCTTTTTTAAATATTTAGCATAGAACTATATAGTCACAGAACATACTTGTGTAAACTTCCGCAAACTAGGTAGCCTAGCAACATAAACAATAACAATAGCTACCGTAAGTAGTTCCGCTTCCTGAATCCCCTCTGCGGATTGATCTACACATCTACAACGGTCGCGTCAATACAAGTCAATGGATTTCATAAAATGATCAATAAAACCCAACAGGATTCATACTTTGCAGCGAATTTGATGTCAGAACACCAACGGACACCAATTACCCCCTCGGTGAGCTTCTTGTCTTTGAAATCGAGAATTTAACATGTTTTTGAATGATTTTTCAAGGTGCCCACCCACATCCATTGTATGACCTAAACGGTGGTAGAGCAATTATCAGACTTTCTCAAAAGTGCTAGTTTTGTCAACGTTTTGATCTGAACCATTGTATATGATCATAAATAACCTTAAAACAGGGATAAACATGCATTTTCCCTTTACTACTCCTTTAATAACTATGAACCACCAACATAGCAATCATCAATGCTATTACTTCAGTAATTCCCAAGGTGCAATACTAGTGCAATATACTGACTGATGTGTGAGTGTTATAGCTATTGACCCAACAGCAAAGCGGTTGCCCTGTGCCTCAGAGAGCAGCCTCAGAGAGCATGCCCAGAAGGACGTCCTTGTGACCTGTGCAGGGCTGATAGAATATTATACAGCCCCATCGATAACATGGCTCAATGTTAAAATAGAATATATGGGGATGCTCGGGCCAGGGATTTTAAAGTGATGATTTGTACAGTAACTGTTTCTCCAGGCGAGCAACAACCATTCTATATTAAAATGCCACAGCGCGTTAGCCTCTGGAGAGTGACTCAAAGTACCTCTACGAGGAGCGAGGCGTGCGCTAAAGAAAGGCCGTCGTTTCCACTCAAGTCGGGTTCAGGATTAGTTGGCTGTTCTGCTGCCGCCGTGTGATCAGTCAAACATATCCGAGCGCCACGCTTCCCATGCTGCCCGGGTGCACTGGACCCGGCAGAACTCTTGGCAGATTGAATGATCCCCTGGTTTGAGGCCTGAATGAGCATCATAACTGTGGTGTCTGTCGTCCTCCTCTCTTACCTGTGGAGGCCAAACTATGGGAGGAATGTATTGTTACTCTGTCTTTTCTGGGGCCCGGGACTCTAGGACACACAGATCAGTGAGTGGAGCGTATCTGACAAGTCTGCCTGATCAGCAGAGCGGGAGACTCAGTGTATGCTGTCCCGTTAAGTCTGTGCCCGTCTGGGCATGCGTGCCAGAGGCCGCCTAGCCTGGCAGAGGATATTAGGGTCAGGCAGAAAGGACATCCAGAGAGACTATGGCTCCGGCCTTGACCAATCAAATACTGTACATCCCCCTTCCCCACCAATCCCTCGCTTTGCTCTGACCTGAGCTATTTGAATACAGCAGATTTCAGTCAACTACTAATTACTAATTACTTACTAAGTAGTTAAATTCTGCAAGCACAGAATTTGGCTCAAGTTGTTTACCTTAGAAAGCTAAAATAATAATCGATTTGGGGCAACTTAACATTCAGAGTGATTTCAGCCTACTTTTAATGTTTACTCAAACATTTTCGAAAGTTTCATTTTTAGTCTGAACTGTTAAAACATAGTATACGTCTGTCAAGTAAAATAGGATATCTTTGCAAAGTGTATAATAGGTGTCTTGTCCGCGCGAGGTCAGAGCGTTTGCAGTACTTTATTTGCAGGAGCAGGGATATGCTCCTTCGTCAGAGCTGACAGACCACTCTGTCATCCTCACCTGGCACCGCTACCCTCTGGCCCCCAACCAGATCTGTTTGTCAGCAAACCATCACATTGAGCTGATCCTGGACACGGCCCTCTAAAACACCACCCTTCCTCACTGTCTGTGTGTGCCTGTGTGTGCCTGCGTGTGTGTGTGTGTGTCTGCGTGTGTGTGTGTGTGTGTGTGTGTGTGTGAAAGAGAGAGAGAGAAAGAGAGAGAGAGAGAAAGAGTAAACAAGAATTTGTTCTTAATGACTTGCCTGCTCAAATAAAGGTTAAATAAATAAATGCATAAAAATTAATTGTGTGTGTGCTGTAACAGAGTGGGCTTACACCAGCCCTCTACAAATCAACCTATCTCAATCACCAGCCCTCTACAAATCAACCTATCTCAATCACCAGCCCTCTACAAATCAACCTATCTCAATCACCAGCCCTCTACAAATCAACCTATCTCAATCAGCAGCTCTAACTGACAGCAGCTCAGCAGCAGCTAAACTCACAGCTTTAAGGCTGTCAATTAGAGCCGCATATTTCTGGGCCCCAGTAGCGGATAGGAGGAGAGAGTTGTGACACGGAAGAGAGAGCAGAATGTTTGGATTGTATCCCAAGACGGCAAACTGAATCAGTGCACAGTGAACAGTGCTGAAAATAATAATAGTCTCAGGAACTGAGTACTTTTTCCTTTTTTTACAGTGCAAGAGAGAGTCAGTGTATATACATATATATATATATATATATATATATATATATATATATATATACAGTATATTGTAGATGCATATGTATGTGTGCGTGTGTGTTTGTGTGGGTGCGTGAGAGAGACAGAGAGATAAATAGAGACTTAGAGTAGTGTGTGTGTGTGTGGTGGAGAGAGAGAGCAGATTAGAAACAGAGAGTAGTGTGTGTGTGGTGTGTGTGTGTGTGTGTGTGTGTGTGTGCCTATCTGTCTGCGTTCTACTTCAATAACTCAACCCATCCAATCCGTTAACGTCATACTGATTATTTCATGCCATTGCTGATTTATTCACCAAATTAAATAGCATTTGCACAACGTTACATCTGTATGGTGTGTTGTCATGAATGATTTATGACTAATTGAGATAAGAGAAATAACACCTGGTTAAGTGTTTGAATTTTTTCCTCTCTCCTTTTTTTTTTTAGAAAGCCATGACCTTTGATTCAGTTTAATGCACCTCCATATTTACAGCATAAACCTAGTGGGTTTCATCAAAGACAAATAAACCTAAATAAATGATCAGAACTCAGAACTGGTAAGACTGTTTGGTACTGTTGATTAGTTGACCTAATCTATTTGCATAACCCAGAGGAAACTGCAATCACACCACCAATCACTGCAATCTGGGTTACACTCTCTTCAAACATCCCATTACACTGTACCTTTTAGCTTTTGAATAAATAAAAAAACAAATGTGTGAAGTTATGGTACAAAAGGAAAATTATGATATAACATAATGCACATACTGTGTCCAGGAGTGAATTTATTCCAAGGTTAATCCACAATCTGGAGAATGCTTTGAAACACGTGGATCTTCCCTGACAACAGAATTAATCACCTACAGCATGAACTGTAGTGAAGTGTTTACATTTCTGCGAGTTGTGAGTTTTACATGTAATCAAACCAATCACCTGCTTATCAGATGCTATTGATACCACAGCGCAATCACCCGCTCCACTGGGCATGTGTAAATCAGCAATTATCCACTGATCAAGATACAAATGACGGCCAATTATAGAACAACAGCACATGTGTGACTTCTCAGTTCTACTCACTGAATGACTGTGAAGACTCCAAGTTCATTGTGGTCTTGGTCCATGGCTGCTGACAGGCCTTGCAATATGTCCACCCCTGTCTTCGTCTGTCCTGTCCTCGCACACCGTTCTCAGGGATGTTCAGCCCTTTCACCAGGGTCCAGAGTCTCCGCTCCACGCTTGAGTGGGGAGTTACCATAGGCGACTGAGATGGCCTGACTAAGCCGTTTGGCTATTATCACATACTCTGGCTCTGTCCGTGTCAGGGAGCCATGCCCCGGGGGGAGAGACTGGACTCGTCTGTTCTGCCTCAGTAATGAAATAACATCAGGTTCCGGGCCAGTGCATCAGAAAGCACGGAGGATCAATGGTGAGCAGCTGGACTCCAATGGGTGGCTATGCTGGTGCAGGGACTCTTCACTGAGGAAAAAAACACTGATAAAAATGTAGTCGGTAAACATTCCCTAGAGTCCTCTTTATGTAGCTGTATGATGGGAGTGACTGGATCACAAGATAAATAGGTATTTTTTGGAGCATTAATTGAATATCTATACTTACTACAGAGGCAAAAGTTAAAGATTTATCTTAATCAAATCCTTAGGTCAAAGTGTGAAAAAGTGTTACGACAGTACAAACATAATATTGAAATCATGATTAAATCATAAATCTAGTCCATATCTGATTAAATCATAAATCTAGTCCATATCAAGGTTTTTGGCAATGGATGTTTGATACACTACCTGATCAAACTGCACAATCATGGACTGCGAGGCAGATGGAAGTGTCTACAGATGTTTACACCGGCAAGCACAATGCTGCCATGAAGGCTTTGGTATCTGTTTGATGCATGAATATTAAATGATCACAAGATTAATTTATGAATGAGTCTGTCAATGCTGTGATGCTTTAAGAGCTTGTAATTGAAGAAGATTCTATTTTTTTCTTTCATTGCAACTGTTCACATCACATATAACATGGGGTACTGCAAGCTATATTGAGCTGGCTGAAAAACACTATTAGCTACCTACAGTATTTCTGGGACAAGCTGATTCTGTCGTCTGGTACTGTAAGCATGGTTGGATAAAATGATAAGGTATAATAAGATATATTATTTCCATCCAGCTTAATTGTATACTTATAGAAAGGGTACTTATGCAATTTGTGTTAATTTGTAAAATTCACATTTTTGTAACTTGTAAATTTGTAATTTTCGGTAATTGAGTATTAGAGTTTATCTGTAGCATAATCTTGGAGCCGGCACCAGCATTTCACTGTGACACCGGACATTACATGTGACAAATAAAAATAATCTTGAATCTTGAATTTCTATAAGATATAGATAAGTATAAGATGTATTACAAGATGGATGTTGGTGAGTGAACGTGAAGCTAATAAGTAAATGGCAACCAGCCATGAAGGTGTTAGTAGGGGATACTGTTCTGCGTGTTTGCTGTGCAACATTCTAACT
Source organism: Borostomias antarcticus (assembly GCF_949987555.1). Lineage (NCBI taxonomy): Eukaryota > Metazoa > Chordata > Actinopteri > Stomiiformes > Stomiidae > Borostomias > Borostomias antarcticus. Next base: position 23,007,385 of record NC_140242.1, read on the forward strand.
GATCAGATCTTAACACAACAATATAGTAAGCTGGTTACTTAACGTGGCATTGTGATACACTAACTGCTGCTGATGCTACGTAGCTAGCTAGAGATATTTGCCCCAAATCATTTTACAACTTCTTTATTTGTTGGACATTTCTATCCAGCCCCTCAGTTTATAGACTAACGTTACAGAAGAGGAAACAGACTCTGCCAGCGATCTCTGATAATGTGATATTAGATCCTAAACTGGTTATTTGGATAAAAATGGATTCTTTTGGATACTGAGAATCTACATGGTTACTTTCTTGTCTGAAAACATTAACATTTAGTAAAAGTACATATTAACACTTGTGGAGCCAATATTACAACAGCTTTTAGCCTGCTTTAAAATCCCCGCTATTGCAGCCGGGAGGTGTGAAATGCATCTTGGGATAGCTGCAGTGTGCTGTCAGTCTGCTGGTAATGGCATATGTATTATGAATTCAGTAGGCAGTATGCAGTTCATAGGCTACTCATTTAGTATGTAGTAGGCAGTATTGTAGTATGCCTTTTCGAACACAGCCTTTGTTTCCTTCCAGGAGTACGTTCTTGAAACACAGTCTATGCCTCCCTCTGCTGTCTAGAAACCTGTAGTGTTACTGCCGCCATAGTGGATATGCTCAATGCATTCTACAGGGTCTATGAATAAGCACCAAAAGGGCTCCTAAGCACCTCAGGCTCTGACCTCTGTGGATTTATAAAGTAGACGGATTGCTGAGTAGAATACACTATAATACTTTTACTGACACACCAAGCATAGTTTATTATTTACAACACAACATTTGTAATGGGAAAAATGAATTGTGGCGAGCACTAAGTGGGGGGGACAATCATAAACTCAACCAGAGTCCCAAATGTATCCCTACAGGATAGTAATAATCATTGCAAACATAAGACTCAAACTCATAGGCTACTCTAAGCTGCAAATGTTACCATGTTTGTCCTCTCCACACTTCACTTAGTGATCAATTTGTTTTATTAAGACAAAACCATCCGTAGTATATCAACTCATCAGTGTGATTCCGTGGCATTGGTATCAGATAAATGAATAAAATATGATGGATTATCTGATCTTCAGATTATTGGATTTTTAGGGCAGCATTCTCTCTGAAAGCCAGAGAATTAGAGCATTATGATGGCTCATGCTGGATTATGTTGAGCAGATGCTCCCATGTGTGAATGGCAGACACACTCTTCCATTAGTTATGAGCTGCAGCATGTGTCTCTGCCTCTCTGTCTCTGCAAGCATATGAAATGTGATTGCATAAGCCGTCCTTGGCACTTCCTGTATGGTCAACATCCTGCGTCCAGTCCAATACGGCCAGTGGAGGATTCCCCCACTGGGAAGCTCTGTATCAGTACATATGGCTGAGAGTATACTGTAGCTGGATAACACTGGCAACACTGACAATATCCCCCTATGACATACTGTAAATATACAGTAGTTCACAAGAACTCATCCAGTCATGTGGCTTGACACCCAGCCCTAGGCCACAGAGCACTGCCCTGGTTTTCCATCTCACACACACACACGTGCGCACACGCACACGCACACAGGCACACACCCACACACACACACACACGCACACACACACACACACACACACACAGAGGCTCCACCACTACACATGGGCATGGAAGAGGATGCTCAAAGGGAAGCAACATTGTAGATGATATATACTGTACAAGACACCCCATCCACCAATATATAGACTGGGGTACACTTGTCATCATGATAGTCTATGTTTGAAGATGGTGGTGATAGACTATGGTTTGAAGTTGGATTAAATGGTAGTGTGTGGGGGTAGAAGTATGAATCATCTTGTCCCAGACTGAGCTGCAGGGAGGATGCTAGCCTACAAGGTTACAGCTACAAGGTTTCAAGTCTCTTGTTAAACAACAATCCACAATCAAAAGGCAGAAACAGGAACAGTACACCAATAACTACAAATAAACATGAGGGACAAACTATACAGTGGACTGATTACTATGGCACCACAGATGTTAAGATAAAGTCGTTGTACTGTACAGTATCCAAACAGTAGTGTTAACGTGACATAATGCAAAGGGCAGGAAGTGGGTTTTCTCATTAGAGGACGTCAGAGTTTATGGAGCAGGACCAACAGAGGATGCAGTCATTTGCATACAATTATGAGAGGAGCTCCACGCAGAACAGGACAACTGGTACTGTGATACACTAACTGCTGCTGATGCAGGACTATTCTGCTACAGTACGCACATGCTACTGATACATATTGCATACCGTGTCGCCTCAATTTATTGTGCAAGTAAATGTGATTTATATGCTAAAATAGTAGAATGTTTATCACTTTATTATTATTATTATGTAGCTTTTGCATCATGTCCATTAGAGGATGAAATATTCCCTCTGTAGTCTAGTCAAAGTCAAACATTGTCATTCTACTTCCCAAGGCTAATGCTGACATCTCATTTCTGTGACATATCACTTCTCACTTCTCTAATGAAACAAAGCTTCTAATGTGACATCACAAAGGCGGAAGTTCACAGCTGCTTACAGTTACTGTTAGCTTCTGCCCTCGAGACTTATACAGGAAGTTTAGGAATGGTGGACAGAAGTCAATCCCAGTCAATGAGAATTCAGGAGATCATATTCCCCAAATCAGATAGCAGCTCAGGTATCAACACACCAAGGCAGCCACTCCCGACAGCCAGCTCTGGGAGGATAGGATTCAGAGCATCCAGCAATTATCTGTAATGGGGGAGAAAAATCGATGTGTCCACGGAAAGCCGGTAAGGTCACTAAGCAGAGGATGTCGCTGTAATGGTAGCGCTCACAGAGCGGCTTCTGGCTGCCTGGGCTCGATCAGCCTCTCTTACCATCCTTCGACCGGCTTAGTTTGCAAAGCTACATGTATGAATCGATTCAGACCATTATTTTTAACAGCACAACAGTGCTTGATTTCTGTGATATCAGCCTCATTGTAAAATAAGACGCCCTGTTAAGAGATATACGTTCATCTGACTTAATTTTCTGTTGATATTATCCATTTTGACTACTTTTTGTTCTTAAACACATTTCATATTAGTTTACTGAACTAAGTTATCTGGGTTCCTACAAAAATATGAAGTAAAGTCCCTTTACTTCATTTTCTTAAGGCAATGGGTTTCCTCGCTTTTTTAAGTAAAGTAGTGCAACATATACAGTATTACAGTAAGTAATGTAGATAAATATTAGGCACAGTAACTTTAATTTAAAGGTCAAATCTTTGCTTATCTAACCATTCACACAAAAGAAAAGTCACAAAAGCAATGCTCTGCGCAAAATAAAGGTTTTAAGTGAAACTTGCTACTACCACAAGAGACCTGATCTGCTTTTAAACAAATCACACTGACGAGTCATCCTAACTATGGTAGTCTAAAGCTACAGGTATGTGTTACATGTCTCAACTCAAACCAATTGGCTATTTACTTCTGATCTATTACCATTTCTCCTGAATGAATAGCTGTAAGCACAATAACTCACCCCTGCTGGTCTGGGATCCTGTCCAGGGTGTTCATATCATAGCCCTTCTCTGCAGGCTCGTCTCTGTTGTTTATCTCTGTGTTTCCTCTCCAAACCTGCTGTATGCGCAAACTACTGGGGCATGGCGTGCCTGCCAGCTGAGGTGTCGAAGACGCCTCCTTCTCTGGACTGCTAGTAGGAGGAGGAGAAAAGAGTTGGGCAGGGCTCCTCTGACTGTCATGTCTCCTTGAGGCATAGATAGTCCGGCGTATAGGCCTATTCCATCAACAGCAAAAGGATATTGAGGAGAGCGGAAAATCAATATATAGTGTCCAGTTAGCTACAAGGTTCACTCTGAACGGGAATGGGAAACGGCGTGGCCTTGCCGCCAAGCAGGGGCTGCATCTAGAAGTGCTTAATCAGGATATTGTATAACATCTAAATTGCATTCTGCTCTCACATTACTCCCGTTTTCTCCTTCATTATGGGCGAGGTGCATTGCTAAGTGAGGTGAACAGTAATCGGAGCACTCTAAGATGTGATAGTAGCCTCACACCTCTCTAAAGGAATTATGCAGCTATCTTCATCTTAGCACAGATTTCACAAAAATGAGTACAGTATCTGCAACCATACAGTCAGAGACAATGTCTGAGATTACAGCAGATAATATAGGCTACTGATATGATAGTGGATGTTGTCTTGCTTCATATGTTCCTTCAACGTGCAGAAATCATTTACCAAATTACCAGAGAAGTAAGGAAAGCCAGAACAATGTAAGGTAGAACATAAGTACAGGTAGCGGGGACATTCGGTCAGCCTGGAGGGGAATCAGAACGATGTCCTCAATCACAGGGAAGTGACAGTGAGAGGGAGCCTCTTAAGATCAACGGAATAAGTGATGCTGATCTTCCCAATGCGTTAAACAATTTATATTCCTGCCGTGATAAGTGTAGTAGGGAGCACTGCTCCCAGGTAATTGCAGCACAATAACCACTCCCCCAGGAAGTCCATATATGGGCAGAGTGCAGCACAGGTACAGTAGGAACCCTGCCCCCTGTACCAATTTCCCTTGGCCCAATTAGAGGAGTCCACAGGTGCTATAAATAGAGGGTAATTGCCCGCTTTGTGTAGCCTTCACAGCACCAGTGTAGGTAGGTAGGTATTTATTTATGTCTTTCACCAGTGTGTCCGCCAGTGTCAGCTTTTGGTGCCCTGGCTTTGCTGGTACTGTTTGGTAGCCATCCAACACTACTGTTAAGTGGTCTCAGGCTGGCTGCTGTTTTGCCTACACTGGTTCTGGTTTTAGAAATTATTGTTATCGATCTTATTTGTAAGCTAACTGGCATTTATTTCTTAGAGGGCCTCCCCTGTGAACCCCCCCCCCCCCCCCCCCCCCCAAGGCCACAGTAGAGTGGAGCGTCACCGGTCGGTGTGCTAGTCAGTTTTCCCCTCCCACACTGCACTGCATGTCTACACCTTCGTTTGCTGTGGTTGAAGTAAGGTTGCCGTGGCTTGCTGTTCCCTTCACTAGTGTGCGTGTGAAGTATTGCACCCCTCTGGGCTCAGCCCTCTTAGTCTACCCCCGACATTGGTGGCTCACCCTCTACTAGGCTCGCCAACCCCCCTAGCCCTCAGGTGCTCAGGCCTGTTAGTAGTTTTAGTGTAACATTAATAAAGTTGTTCCCCTTTTTTTAGAACTTGTAATTAACATGTTACCCTGATTTAGAGGTTAGAGGTCTTATTTTCCAGCTGGTAAATAAACTTTTTTTCTCTTTGTTGGAAACACATCTCTGGCTGTCAATGGTTGAACTTGTGTCACTGTGTAGTCCCGAGGACTACACAGTGTATAAAAAAAGGTGGCGTTGTCAAGCTTATCCCTGGTTACATAAGCATGATTTCTCTGAAAATATCTCCCTTCTTAGAGTCTCTGCTGACTGTGACAGTGGCATTGTCATGGTCTCGCCAGATCCCAATATGGACGGATCTCATGGGGAGTGGCATATTGGGCCGCCACTCCAGAGGGTTTTTCCGGAGGTGCGCAAGGGCATGTCGAAGTGTGAAAGTCCGCACTTTACGCGGCTGCTACAAAACAGATTTGGGACACCCTTGGTGACATAATTCGTTACTACGTTACCATGTTGTTTACAGCCCACGCAGCTGTTTTCCGGCTTTTGCTCTTTAAAGTTAATAGATATGTAGATAGTTAGCTAGCTACCTCTCTATTAACTTGCAAATATCAACTACACCTCTTCATTGTGCCAAGAACAAGCTGTGAGTTATCCTACTCGTATCCTTGTGCGGAGGTGTTCCTCAGTCCGGTGAAGAGGTGTTCACTCTGACCGGAGCTTGATAGACGTGTAGTGGCGATTCTAGACCTTTTTGACTGGGGGGGCACAGAGTGGCAATTCAGTTGTTTTTTTTTTCTGCATGCCTGCATGTGAAGAAGCAAAACATGTTCCCAAAGCACAAGTCATGCCTACAAGCTATATTGTAATGACTTTAGTAAACTGCACATTTCCACCCACTACAGGAATCACAATAATTCAAATGGTTTCAATAAACTTGACTGCATAAGCGCCTACCGTAATGTTTTACTCACACTCCCCAGACTCCTCAGCACACACATCACAGGAATGCTCCACATTTGTCATGTTTTGAGATTGAAATGTCTCTGGCTGCTGTCTTACATTTGAATGCTCTGATTTATTTTCACACTGTAAATAGTTGCATGACACACATCACTTATAACACAACATTTCAGGGATCATAACTCATCTGGGATGAAAAAGGTGACAAAGGGCAAACCCATACACAAATCAAACAAATGACCAATTTTGGATAAAAAAACAGCTAATTCACCCCCCCCCCAAAAAAAAGTCCTGACTCCCACGCACCTAACTAAACATAACACGTTTCTGATAAAGAACCTTCTTAAGGAAAGGACAATGCTAGTTTTTGACAACCTGGACCTTATTTATGACATATTATAAGACGTTTGACTCACCGAGATCACTTTGGTGTAGTTCGGAGGCATGTAGAAGAAATTTAAAATCCAGCGCGAGCCAAGTATATCCATGTAATGGCGGTGGACGGGGCACCGAGAATGCAGTTTCTAAAAATCTATTTTTGTCCGCTAAACGGTTGTTTTCATCAATCTGATTTTATGAATCGACAGTTGTGATTCCCCAAAGCGAGACCTTGTTGTGGTTTTCAAATACGTGGTCTTTACAGTGTTGCCAACTCTTCAGTAAGGGAAGTAGCTATTGGCTGTCCCAGAAGTCGCTAGAAGTAGAGATAGCGGTGGGGGGAGAGTGAAAATACAAACTAACTATTTACATATTTACAAACTTTATTTATTTTATTTTTTGTTGTATAAAAGTAGCTTTTTTCTCTCTTTTTTTTCTTTTTCCTACAGTGCAACCCTAGTAGCCTACATCAGCCATGTGATGATGATGGGCATGGAAAAAACAATCAAACTATTTACTTATTGACAAACTTGTTTTTTGTTGCTGTATAGCTTTTTTCTTTTAAACAACGTAGGTCTGTAAACCTAAAGAATAACGGATAAAAAATAATATAGCCTAGAATTTCCTTAATTATAAGAACATTATAAGAAGAATTATTACAAACATGTAATACGATTATCTAGGTAAACTAGCCGTTTCTGACAATACATTGGTTGTTGCGGGAGGGATCCCAGCGTGTGGTGTGTGTGTGTGTGTGTGGGCGAGCGAGGGAGAGAGGACGTGAAGGCAGAAAAAAAAGTTTTCTCTTCGTGACTTGTGAGCTGAGCTTGCTTCCTTGTCAACACAATAATTCCCCAAATGACCAGAAAAAGTAGCTAGATTTGTCGCTAGTCACTTTTCATGAAATAAGTCGCCAGGGGAGTCTGGAAAGTCGCTAAATCTAGCGACAAAGTCGCTAAGTTGGCATCACTGGGTCTTTAGCCTCTGTAATATGATCTTTAAACGCCTTTCCCCACTTGCTCCAGCACGCATGCGCACAGGCCAGCGCGCAGACTGGCTATTCTCCATCTGTAGGCTACACTCGCGGCTCACATTCTCTACGCTACGATCGGATTGTTGGTGCCTAGAATATTGTGTGCAATATGGCTGAATATTTGTCAGATTTAGAGGATCTAGAAAATGAATTAGAATATGACGGACGTCCATATCGTTTTGAGCCAGAGTATACGGACGAAGAGCTCCTTGAAAGGAGGGCGAGGAGATGGAGAAAATAGCCGCTCTGCGCGCTGTGCGCATGCGTGCTGGAGCAAGTGGGGAAAGGCGTTTAAAGATCATATTACAGAGGCTAAAGACCACGTATTTGAAAACCACAACAAGGCCTTGCTTTGGAGAATCACAACTGTCGATTCATAAAATCAGATTGATGAAAACAACCGTTTAGCGGCCGAAAATAGATTTTTAGAAACTGCATTCTCGGTGCCCCGTCCACCGCCATTACATGGATATACCGGCTCGTGCTGGATTTTAAATTTCTTCTACATGCCTCCGAACTACACCAAAGTGATCTCGTGAGTCAAACGTCTTACTGTATAATATGTCGTAAATAAGGTCCAGGTTGTCAAAAACGAGCATTGTCCTTTAAGGAACCCTTCTTAAGCAACCCTTTGTATAGGAGTTAAGAAGTACTGGAGTTAAGTGCCTCTTAACTCGTTCGGGAGACCCGGCCAATATTCTTCACCTTTGAGTGTGAGTCACAGCTGCATACTATCAATCTGATGACAAAATGGAGTATCATACTTAATAAGTTAAATTCTAGTCCCACTCCCATGACAGGAAAGCATTACCTTAAATTAAGCCTAACAATCAGAAAAACTGCCGTTTTTGTAACATGTTTTTCATGAAGGCTCGTGCATTTCAACTCACATTTCAGAAAACATGTTTGCGACGAACGTTCGCCTATTAGCTGAATTTGAACGCGGCGGCTGCTTTCAAATTCAGCTAACAGAGGCGAACGTTCGTCGCAAACATGTTTTCTCCAAACGGTAACATTTGAACGGCTTTTAATAAGCGTTCCAAATAGTTTGCATAAACGCAACAATCCCCATGGGAGCACATCTCCAGTAAGCCTAGGTCCATTGTGATCCTCGTTCCGTTACTGGCGAACTACCTCTCCAGACTGTTAGCTTCTGTAAGCAAACGTTTGCGGCGAACACAAAGCTAACAGAAAATAGTTCGCTAACGTTTGCTATGTTTGCTGAATTTGAACGCACCCCTGGTCTTGAAGCTGAAGACCAGACAGTCACTGGAACATATTCAGTGCCAGGCCAACTAGTTGGGGGGGTTGATGGGTCACCCCGGAACGCCGGCAGTCCAGCCTTGCAGAAGACAAGGGAGCTGGGGATGATGGAGCTGGAACACTACATGAGATCATCATAAGTCAAAGGACCACAGTAAAGTTATAGAGTCCGGGGATGAGCCCAGAGTTATAAAAAAAATGGCCTTCCCCACCGGCCACATCAGAGAAAATAGCGTCTATCCTTTTTAATGTATCTCCCTGTCTTTATTTCTGCACCTCTGAGCAGTCGTCTATGTGTGAGCCCCTGCCCTGCTGCCTGACCTGATGTCAGGTGTTAACTGAACACCATGAAACGCAAGAAACAGTACCGGCAATGACTGCGCAAGGAGTTTGCCTTGTATGTACACCAAGGAATGTTGGGAGTAGTGTCTTATTCTTTGACTGTGTGGTTGTAGTGTAAGACACTTTTCTCCCTCTTCACTCTCCTCTCTCTTTATCTGTCTCTCTTTTCTTCTTACTCTCTCTCTCTCCTCGTCTCTCTCTCCTCTGGGTCCGTGTACCCTCCGTCCAATCGTTATTACATGATCAATGCCAGGGTCAGTTGAGTGCATTGTGTACAATTAGTTAACAATATTAATAATACAAAGACAGTAAAGCAGACAACAACATGCAAGGGTTGGGGGGGGGGGGGGCTCTAGGTCCAAGACCGCAAATCATTCAATTAAATAAGCTGTCTTGCCCCTCTCCGCCGGGCTTTCGAAATGAAATTGCCGCACCCAAACACATCAAAATGAAATAGCCACACTTTACTCAGAAGAGTCCTGCTGAATTCGTGTTGATAGTTCAACTTCAGGTTCTTCCTCCTCGTTCTCTGGTCCGAGATAGATTTGTAAATAAACAGTGAAAGCACAGACTCCATCTTGTCTCTGTCTACCGGATGTTGGCTTCTGGCAACCAGCTCATTTGCATGTTCATTTCATGCTCATTTGCATACCACTGAATGGGGCATTTGCAGGAGCAGAGAGACAGAGGCTTATGAAGAGAGATCAGGGATGAAAACTGAGAGGTATTTTCTGGAAAGGACATTAGATTTTACTTTTTTGGGGTTTAAGCTGTTAATAAACATAATAAGCTGTGACCTTTAAAGCTCCAACCAGTAAGGAATGTGTCCCATTCCTAGCCTGTTGGTAACCTACTCGTCTCTTGCCTTTTATTAGTACTGAAATCCCTGTGCCCCACAGGTCTCTCTGCTGTGCAGGCTGGCTGTATTTGTCTTTTACTGTACTGTATGCCCTCCCCCTAATACCTCACCTATCCTAGTAGCTTCGGGGATCCCGTTAGAGGGGTAGCAGTGTAGGGCAGTGCCATGGGTGGGTCCTACTGGGAGTGTATTACCTGTGTGCAGTGCCAGTTTCATAGCACCAGGGTGCAGTGTTGTTTTATACTTGCAATGCCCTAATAGTAACCCCCGTGTGTCAGTACACACACACTTGAAACAGAAGTCAGAAGTGCCTCAAAATAACAATGGATGGGAAAGTGGCAGGCTTTGACTCCATCCACACAGAGATGCTGAAAGCAGACCTGAACACCTCAGTCATGTGTGTGTGTTCATGTCGCCCATTGTACAGTATGCCTGTACTGTATGCCTGTTTTGGAGTGTCAAGCCGTACATGTATGACGAATAAAGCCTTCTTCTTCTTCTACGGCAGGGCTTCTCAATCTTTAGTAACTTAAGGTCACTTCTGATTGTTAAAAATTCTGAGGACCACCTTCCCAAATACACGAGAGAAAAAAAACATAGCATGAGCATCCGAGGAAACGTTCGCTAGCTACATTAGCTGAATACATTTGTTTCACCACCAATGGATGTGATTGGCGTGGTGATATTCAAATGTAGTTGGTCATTGAAATAATGCATTTTAACTTGATGTTTTTTATTTATATGTGAATTTGTGAGTACATTTAGATAAAAACATAATAACTAAAGTAACTTAGGTAATTTACAAACTTTATTTTTTTTCAAACCATTTGGCAGTAGGCTACCACTGCCTCTGCAGCCCACTTGATGGTTGAGAATGACTGTTCTAAGGTTCTCACAGACCTGTTCAAAAACATCTAGAACAGAAATGTCACTCCTGTGGATTGGGCCAAAGGTCTAATTGCAAAAATTCCTAAGATGGGCAGTCTGCAAAACTGCAACAACTGGCGAGGCATCACATTGCTATCTATACCATCCAAGGTCTTCTGCAGAATCGTGCTAGGCAGAATTGACACAGCAATTGACACCAAATTGAGGCAAGAACAGGCAGGCTTCAGGAAAGGAAGAGGATGTGTCGCCTGTGGTACTTAAGAATGGGACTATAGAGTTATTGGAGGATTTCTGATGTGTGGTTATTCTCTACTCTGAGATGAAAACTGGGCCACGTTTCACAGATTCGCTGTACCTTGGCGCTCTACAACGCTTCTCAAGGTATACCTTGGCGAAGGGACAGTTTTTCCTAGGAGTGTTTCCCAGACCATTGTGACGGCCCCGCCTACTCCATTTGCCTGTCTGGGTGTGTTGTGTGTGTGTTCAGTCTGTTCAGTGTCTGTCCTAGCAGGTTCCTGAGGTGGGCGTGGCCGTCATCAGCTGCTACCCTGGCACACCTGGGCCTGGTGTGTCAGGGCTCTACAAGAAGAGCTGGGAGCTCAGTTGCTCTCTCTACTCCTCCCGGGGACACCGATTGCTTTGTTTTGCTTAATAGTTTGAACCTGGTTTTGCACTACTCAACACTGCATTCATACACCCTTCACTCACTCATTCACTCACTTACACCACTGATAACTGACCGCACATCCCATGTTTGATTTATGTACTTTGTCTTGTTTGAGTTTAGTTTAATTAAATCTTATTGTTAATCCTTAGTTTGGTGTGCGTCCCCCTCCTTTGTCACGGCCATACACGGCTTGGTTTGTGACACCATCCCTTAGTGGGCGCCTGAAGATACATTGTAAGGTACGTCGCAAGGTACATCGTTGTCCCTTGTTGATGACGTTTTCAACCGTTCTCATAATCATTTAGATTTTACCCCAATCTAATATTAACAAAAAGGAAGCTATGCCTACGAAAGCTCATCTGCTAATCTATTAAAGAGTCGAGGCGAGACCTCGTGATAGTTCCAATTCATACATTATAGTCTACAAAATATAAAATAAAGAGCATTCATTGGGACATATACGCCTATTCTTGGACTTATTGAAAGCCCAGGAAAAATACGATAAGGATGATGGCTAATGATCAATCAATCAAAACTTTATTTATATAGCACATTTCATACACAGAAGCAACACAATGCGCTTTACAGAGAGCAATGGGAGGGTGGGCATAGGTCCCACCCCTACATACTCCAGAGGGAAGCAAAAACTGTTTCACCCGGGGGCCAGAATAGTCAGCTGTAATAATTCTTCCCTGACCTCTCTCAACGAGATGATCCAGCAAGCTCCTGGAAAATGTTTGTCTATTGGCTAAGATAGTAAACATGGGCTAGATACTTCATAAGAGAGACATGGCTAACAGGAGAGTGCACAAATAGTTACAGAGAAGTTGCCTACATGGTAGGCCATTATGTGTTAGCTATCACTGTAGTCTCTAATATGATATTTGAGTGAATCATATAACAAAGCACAGTAAGCACTTAAAGGGCAATGCTCGTTTTTGACAACCTGGACCTTTTTTACGACATATTATAAGAAGTTTGACTCACCGAGATCACTTTGGTGTACTTCGGAGGCCGGTAGAAGAAATTTAAAATCCAGCGCGAGCCAGTATATCCATGTAATGACGGTGATCGGGGCACCGAGAATGCAGTTTCTCAAAATCCATTTTCGGCCGCTAAACGGTTGTTTTCATCAATCAGATTGAATGAATCGACAGTTGAGATTCCTCAACGCGAGCCATTGTTGTGGTTTTCAAATACGGGGTCTTTAGCCTCTGTAATATGATCTTTACACGCCTTTCCCCACTTGCTCCAGCATGCATGCGCACAGGCCAGCGCGCAGACTGGCTATTCTCTTCTACACTCGCGGCTCACATTCTCTGCGCTACGATCGTTGTTGGTGCCGAGAATATTGTCGTCGTCATTCGTCAGCAACAATCCGATCGTAGCGCAGAGAATGTGAGCCGGAGAATAGCCAGTCTGCGCGCTGGCCTGTGCGCATGCCAGCGCTGCCCCTATTAAGACTGTCTGCACGTTATTTCCCGCCCTTCGCTGTGACAGAAAAGTCACCTGACCAAAACCTCCAATCAGGTTCGCTGGGAAAATATTGAAGCACAACACCTGCTATCTACACCGAGCTAAAACTTGAGACTCCTGTGGTAAGTAGACCCGTCTAATGACGGACAGATTGTAGTAATCAATTGTTTTCAAACTAAAAGGTGTCTTCCACATGTTAGTGGAACCACTAGTGAAGTATTTGGTAGTATCTCTGTCAGGTTAAGGATAAGAATTAATCTGAATCGCGCAGGGTAGCATTTTAGAGCTATTATGTAGTAGCATACTAGCGTATTAGCCATAAATATCTATAGTATTAGAGAATAGTTGTGAAACTTTTATCACACCAAGAGGGTTAGTTGATCGAAAATGTTAGGAATAATACTTATAACAGCACTGAGTGCCATAAATGAGCGTGTTTATTAGCCTAGCTACGTCTAGGTGAAAAACCTTCTATCTGCAAGTATGTAATGTTAGCTAGGAGATTTATCCTATCTGTATGTAGATAGGAGGTTTTGGCGTTGAACATTTTGAACTTGTGGTTAGAGGTTGCCATTGCTGCTTTGATGTGAACGCCATTATCTCTTATTAATTGCAGGTCAACACCATACATGTCATGTCAACACCATGACAGGAAAAAACCCTGAGGACAGGACAGGCAAAAAGAGGCATCTGCCCAGAGGAATGATGATGGTGGAGTTGGCTCTCAAGAAAGGCAAGTAATGGTATTGATGCATTGTTGGGACCAGTTCCAGTGTTATAACATTATAATGGGAGTACATGGGGATATTTGAAACAGCTGAGAATAGCCTAAAGGTTGTATTTGGTAGTAATGCTTCCAGCACTGTATCACCACTAATAGTTAAATGAATTATTACAGCATAATCCGAACTCTGTGTCATGATGGGCACATCAGAGATAACTAGAAAGTACATTTCCTGGAGAAAATGTGAGGTGGGCTAGCTGCTGCAGCTGTATGTAACAGCTACTGCTAGAACTACTATGGACCAGGCAATCTCCATGCACCCACCAGCGAAGACCGTGCGTCTCTACCCCACTCAGGGGCTGAGTTGTGGGGTCTGTGGCGTGGATAGTGGCATGGTGGTGAGACTCTGCCCCCTCAGGTCAGAGCTGGTTGAGGACAGTGTACCCCTCTCCGGGCCACCTACCCGCCCTGAAGACCATGTGTCTCTAGCCCAATCAGGGGCTGAGTTGTGGGGCCCGTGGCGTAGATAGTGGCGTGGTGACGAGACTCCGCCCCCTCGGGTCAGAGCCGGTCTAGGACAGCGTACTGCTCCCCGGACCATTCACATGCACCCAACCGTGAAAACTGCGTCTTTAGCCAACTCAGGGTCTGAGATGTGGGGACGGTGGCGTGGATAGTGGTGTGGTGGCGAGACTCCGCCCCCTCAGGTCAGAGGTTGTGGGGGGCAGGTCAGTGATTGCCAGGCCATCCCCATGCACCCCTCATTGGAGACCATGTGTCTATAGCCCACCCCGGGCGGAGCAGTAGCTGTGGAGGTGTTGCAGTAGGTGTTTGTTATAAGTACTGCTAGTACTACACTCAAAAATAGATAAGACCACTCATCATAACTCATAGTTTTATTGAGTTCAATAGCTGAAAGAGGAGAAAATATATTAATATGAGTTTGCAGCCTGAAAAAGAGTGTCATTCTGAATATTTCTTTGAATATAAGGAAGGAAGAAAGAAAGAAAGAAAGGATGGAAGGAAGGATGGAAGGAAGGAAGGAAGGAAGGAAGGAAGAAAGAAAGAAAGGATGGAAGGATGGAAGGAAGGATGGAAGGAAAAGAAGGAAGGAAAGGAAGGAAGGATGGAAGGAAGGATGGAAGGAAGGAATGAAGGATGGAAGGAATGGAAGGAAGGAAGGAAAGAAAGAAGGAAGGGAAGGATGGAAGGAAGGAAAGGAAGGAAAGGAAGGAAAGGAAGGAAGGAAAGAAAGAAAGAAAGAAAGAAAGAAAGAAAGAAGGAAGGGAAGGGAAGGAAAGGAAAGGAAAGGGAAGGGAAGGAAGGAAGGAAGGAAAGAAGGAAGGAAGGAAGGGAAGGAAGGATGGAAGGAAGGAAAGGAAGGAAAGGAAGGAAAGGAAGGAAGGATGAAAGGAAGGAAGGATGGAAGGAAGGAAAGGAAGGAAGGATGAAAGGAAGGAAAGAAGGAAGGAAGGGAAGGATGGAAGGAAGGAAAGGAAGGAAGGGAAGGAAGGATGAAAGGAAGGAAGGATGGAAGGAAGGAAAGGAAAGAAGGAAGGATGAAAGGAAGGAAAGAAAGAAAGAAAGAAGGAAGGAAGGGAAGGATGGAAGGAAGGAAAGGAAGGAAAGGAAGGAAAGGAAGGAAAGGAAGGAAGGAAAGGAAGGAAGGAAGGATGAAAGGAAGGAAGGATGGAAGGAAGGAAAGGAAGGAAAGGAAGGAAGGATGAAAGGAAGGAAAGAAGGAAGGAAGGATGGAAGGAAGGAAGGAAGGAAGGATGGAAGGAAGGATGGAAGGAAAGGAAAGGAAGGAAGGAAGGAAGGAAGGAAGGATGGAAGGAAGGATGGATGGAAGGAAGGAAGGAAGGATGGAAGGAAGGATGGAAGGAAAGGAAGGAAGGATGGAAGGAAGGATGGAAGGAAGGATGGAAGGAAGGAAGGAAGGAAGGAAGGAAAGGAAGGATTGAAGGAAGGATGGAAGGAAGGATGGAAGGAAGGAAGGAAGGAATGGAAGGAAGGATGGAAGGAAGGAAGGAAAGGAAAGGAAGAAATGGAAGGAAGGAAAGAAAGAAAGAAGGAAGGAAGGGAAGGAAGGATGGAAGGAAGGAAAGGAAGGAAAGGAAGGAAAGGAAGGGAGGAAGGATGAAAGGAAGGAAGGATGGAAGGAAAGAAAGGAAGGAAAGGAAGGAAGAATGAAAGGAAAGAAAGAAGGAAGGATGGAAGGAAGGAAAGAAAGGAGGAAGGATGGAAGGAAGGAAGGAAGGAAAGAAAGAAGGATGGATGGAAGGAAGGGAAGGAAGGAAGGAAGGATGGATGGAAGGAAGGATGGAAGGAAGGAAGGAAGAAAGGAAAGGAAGGAAAGGAAGGAAGGAAGGATGGAAGGAAGGAAGGAATGAAGGAAGGAAAGATGGAAGGAAGGAAGGAAGGATGGAAGGAAGGAAGAAAGAAAAGAAAAGGAAAGGAAGGATGGAAGGAAGAAAGGAAAGGAAGGAAGGATGGAAGGAAAGGAAAGGAAGGAAAGGAAGGAAGGAAGGATGAAAGGAAGGAAAGAAGGAAGGATGGAAGGAAGGAAGGAAAGAAAGAAGGATGGGAGGATGGAAGGAAGGAAAGAAAAAAGGATGGAAGGAAGGGAAGGATGGATGGAAGGAAGGAAGGAAGGATGGAAGGAAGGAAGGAAAGAAAGAAGGAAGGAAGGATGGAAGGACGGAAGGATGGAAGGAAGGATGGAAGGAAAGAAGGATGGAAAGAAGGGATGGGAGGAAGGAACGATGGAAGGAAGGAAGGAAGGAAGGAAGGAAGGGAAGGAAGGAAGGAAGGAAAGAAAGAAGGAAGGGAAGGATGGAAGGAAGGAAAGCAAGGAAAGAAAGAAAGCAAGAAGGATGGAAGGAAGGAATGGAAGGATGGAAGGAAGGATGGAAGGAAGGAAGGAAGGAAGGAAAGGAAGGATGGAAGGAAGGAAAGGAAGGAAAGGAAGGAAAGATGGAAGGAAGGAAGGAAAGGAAGGAAGGAAGGAAGGAAGGAAGGAAGGAAGGAAGGAAGGAAGGAAAGAAGGAAGGAAGGGAAGGAAGGATAGAAGGAAGGATGGAAGGAAGGAAAGGAAGGAAAGGAAGGAAAGGAAGGAAGGAAGGAAGGAAGGAAGGATGGAAGGAAGGAAGGAAGGAAAGAAAGAAAGAAGGAAGGATGGAAGGGAAGGAAGGAAGGATGGAAGGAAGGATGGAAGGAAGGAAAGGAAAGGAATGAAGGATCGAAGGAAGGGAAGGAAGGAAGGAAGGAAAGAAAGGAGGAAGGAAGGATGGAAGGAAGGAAGGAAGGAAGGAAAGGAAGGATGGAAGGAAGGAAAGGAAGGAAAGATGGAAGGAAGGAAGGAAAGGAAGGAAGGAAGGAAGGAAGGAAGGAAGGAAGGAAGGAAGGAAGGAAGGAAGGAAGGAAGGAAGGGAAGGAAGGATAGAAGGAAGGAAGGAAGGATGGAAGGAAGGAAAGGAAGGAAAGGAAGGAAAGGAAGGAAGGAAGGATGGAAGGAAGGAAGGAAAGAAAGAAAGAAGGAAGGATGGAAGTAAGGGAAGGAAGGAAGGATGGAAGGAAGGAAGGATGGAAGGAAGGAAGGAAAGGAAAGGAATGAAGGATCGAAGGAAGGGAAGGAAGGAAGGAAGGAAAGAAAGGAGGAAGGAAGGATGGAAGGAAGGAAGGAAAGAAAGAAGGATGGAAGGAAGGTAAGGAAGGATGGATGGAAGGAAGGAAGGAAGGATGGAAGGAAGGAAGGAAGGAAGGAAAGAAAGAAGGAAGGAAGGATGGAAGGAAGGGAAGGATGGATGGAAGGAAGGAAGGAAGGAAGGAAGGAAGGAAGGATGGAAGGAAGGAAAGAAGGAAGGATGGAAGGAAGGAAGGGAAGGATGGAAGGAAGGAAGGAAGGAAGGAAGGAAGGAAGGAAGGAAGGAAGGAAGGAAGGAAAGAAAGAAGGAAGGGAAGGAAGGATGGAAGGAAGGAAAGAAAGCAAGAAGGAAGGAAGGAATGGAAGGAAGGAAGGATGGAAGGAAGGAAGGATGGAAGGATGGAAGGAAGGAAAGAAGGAAGGAAGTAAGGAAGGAAGGAAGGATGGATGGATGGATGGAAGGAAGGAAGGAAGGAAGGAAGGAATGAATGAATATGAATGCTACCACAGTAGTCAATAAAGGGTGCCTGTACAGAGAGCATGCACGTGTCCCCAAATTCAAATCCCAACTGACACTGAGCATCCTCTCATTCACTTCAATGGAAAGGCATGTTGGCTTCAGACAGCTCTCTCTCAAAAAGTATAAAGGTCACAGTCTAGATTTTGACACCGTATGAATCCTGAGAAAATGATGAACATTTTAGGCTATTATATGTCCGTGTAGCTTAAAAACTGTAGGCATGGCGACGAGTTAGAAAAAGGGTAAAAATGCAAAATTAGCAGCTCAAAAGGTAGAGTGTGGGCCCATACGTTTCAATGGAGAGCGCAGTTGCCAAACAAATCGTCATACAGCGAAAATTATAAGTCACACGGCTTAGATACTTACATTGTACAAATCAGCACAGTTGTGTGAAAGTTTTTATGTATAATACGTGTGTGAGCTTTCAAAACTGTAGGAGTGCCAGCAGTTTACAAAATGTGTAAATATTTTCAAAGCAACAGCTGCCACCACTCTAAAAGCATAATGATACTGAACATTCCACCAGCAGTTTCAATGGCACAAAAATTACTATTAAAAGTTAAATTACTAAAAAACTATAAAAAATATCAAAAATCTGAATACATCCGTTAAAGAGCTAAACATCGTGAACATTTTAAAATTTGAACGAAGTTTCTAGCACAAAGTATGAAGAAGTTATAAAGGTGACAAAAAACGGGGAGAATAAGAATAATAATAAAGAAATAGTGGGAATATCACAAGTTGGGCTAGCTTTTGCAAGCTAGCCCACCTAATAACACTGAATGTTTTAAAGATGATTTAACACAATGATACTGATAATTGCATTTCACTTATAGGAAAAAAATCTAAACCTGATACAGCCACCTCAGACAGCCATGTGGTGACTGCAGGGGACTATGCTAGATCCACCACTTCAGCCAGCCATGTGGTGACTGCAGGGGACTATGGTAGATCCACCACTTCAGCCAGCCATGTGGTGACTGTGGGGGACTATGGTAGATCCACCACTTCAGCCAGCCATGTGGTGACTGCAGGGGACTATGCTAGATCCACCACTTCAGCCAGCCATGTGGTGACTGCAGGGGACTATGGTAGATCCACCACTTCAGCCAGCCATGTGGTGACTGTGGGGGACTATGGTAGATCCACCACTTCAGCCAGCCATGTGGTGACTGCAGGGGACTATGCTAGATCCACCACTTCAGCCAGCCATGTGGTGACTGCAGGGGACTATGGTAGATCCACCACTTCAGCCAGCCATGTGGTGACTGTGGGGGACTATGGTAGATCCACCACTTCAGCCAGCCATGTGGTGACTGCGGGAGACCCTGGTAAGCCTACACCTACCTTGAAGGCAGGACCCTATGTTAAGGATCTGGTAGCAATTCACATAATTAAGGCTAAATTAGTTTGACCTACAATAGTAGAGTGATCACCACACACTCCATTGGAGATGAGATGAATCATCCACTCGTTGCCTATTTCCTACTTTCCTTACAGGAACATTCCTCAAGACACCCAGAACTACAGACCAGCCAGTAATCACAGAGAAACTATGTTATGAGGAACTTGTGATATTCACATACATCGCTGAGTCTGAGTCCCCTCTAGATGACTCTGACCTTGATGAAACCTACGACCCTACAAAAGACAAGCAGGAAGACACTGAAATCTCTAGTAACAGTGGAGAAAGTGGGCAAGAGGAAGAACTGGCAGAAGATCAAGTACCTGAAGATCAAGGAGTTCCGGATCAAGTACCTGAAGATATTGTGGAGGAAGAAGCACACAATAGACCTAAGAAGAAGAAAGGTGTCAACTACAGACAAACAAATGTGGAAAACAGACGGCTAGGAAAAGAGTACAAGGGAAAAAAGAAAGTGGGAAGAGAAATCATTGAGGTTACTCAAAGTCCACGCTCCATAACACACAGATGTCATCATGGCTGCACCGAGGGTCAAATCAAAAACAAGGGAGGACAGCAATGTGAGAATATTTCTGAAGAGCAAAGGCAAACGATCTTTGAAGATTTCTGGAAAATGACCTGGGAGCAAAGGAAGGTTTACGTGTCGTCACTGATTGAAGCATGCCCTACAAAACGACAAACAACAGGTGGTCAATCTCGGAAGAACCGAACATATAAGTACAAACTGCAGGCCGATAACAAGCAGGTACCAGTTTGCCAGACAATGTTTCTGTCCACACTCAACATAGGAGCATGGAGTGTCCATGAATGGGCCAAATCGGACACAGGAATGCACCAGGTGCAACAACAAACGCCATCAAGGAGCTGCAGTCGGCAGGATGGTTCTGCACAATAATTTCTTGACAGACTGCCACAGGTTGAAAGTCACTACTGTCGGAGGGACTCTAAATTTTTTTATCTGGCGCCAGTATTCAGTACATTTTCCTCACTGTACAGAGAATACCAGACATACTGTGGAGAACATGGTCATAAAGCAGCCAGTGATTGCACCCTTAGAACGGTCTTCAAACAGATGAACCTGAGCTTATTTAAGCCAAAGAAAGACCAATGTGATGTGTGTGTTCAATATGAGGAGGGCAATATGGACAAGGAAGCTTATGAGAAGCATATAAAACTGAAGGATATGGCACCCAGGCAAAAGACACTGAACAAGGAAAGGTATGCAGAAGACGAATCGACTGTGGTGTTAACAGTGGATCTTGAAGCAGTACTGTTGGCTCCAGCACTCAAGGCCAGTGCACTGTATTACAAAACTAAGCTAGACTGTCACAATTACACAATCTACGACCTTCATTCCCATGATGCCACATGTTACTTTTGGCATGAAGGTGAAGGGGGGCTAGATGGCGACACATTTACAACCTGTCTTCTGGATTACCTGAACACAGATGAAAGGTGCTAAGCAGCATCCACCATAATCATGTACTCAGATAGATGTACTTACCAGAACAGAAACAAAGTTCTTGCCGAAGCACTGTATGACTTCTGCTGCAAAACCAAGAAAACGTTTTTTCAAAAAATCCTGGAAAAAGGTCACACACAGATGGAATGTGATAGCGTACACGCTGCCTGTGAAAGAGCACTCAGGGACAAAAAAATCTATGTCCCCAGCAACTACAAAATGTACAAAGAGGAAGCCCGTCCAAAGCAGCCCTACAAGGTTGAGTACTTGAAGCATGACTTATTCAAGACATACCTGTACACTGATCTAACATACTATTCCACAATCCGCCCTGGACATAAGGTTGGTGATCGGGTCGTCACTGACATCCGTCAGTTGAGATACAAAGATGGGTCTCTTGAGTACAAACTTGACTACAGTGAATCAGATTGTCTTCCTTTGCCTCAGAGGTGTAAAGAAAACACTGGTTCAGTCAGGAGGAAATATGCAGAAACACCAAAAAGTCAAAATATGATGACTTACAAGCTCTGAAGGCTGTACTTCCTCAGGACTGCCATGCATTCTATGATGGTTTACCTCACTACACTGCTTAAAGGAGCCATAGCTTTGGACAGTACTTAAATGGACACAGCGTTAGCATTAAGAATCTGTGGACATGTGTTTTTCCTGACCTGGAGTCAGATATGTTTTTACCCAGCTTCATGTGCTGTTTCCTGTTGGACCGGAAGTCGATGATCCACCTGCTGGTAGAGTCGGGCACGTGCAGCTGGGAGAGATTGTACTCCAGTGTGGGCGGGATGATGGTGTTGAAGGCAGAGTTGAAATCCACAAACCGGATCCTGGCATAGGTGCCAGTGTGTTCCAGATGCTGTAGAATGTAGTGAAGGGCCATGTTTACTGTGTCGTCCACAGACCTGTTTGCTCTGTAGGTGAAGTGCAGAAGGATTTGAGGTGCAGCAGAATAAGGCACTGAAAGACCTTCATTATTACAGATGTAGTCATTTAGGCCAGTGATCTTTGTCTTCTTGGGGACAGGGATAATGGTGGAGTTCTTGAAGCTCTAGTGAGTGAAGATGTCAGTGAATACCGGGTATAGCTGATCAGCACAGAACTCAAGCGTGGAGGGGGAGATAGAGTCTGGTCCGACTCTGGTCTGGTTCTGTCTCCTAAACAGGTGGTTCACATCCTTTTCTAGGATGGTGAGCGGCTGTGCTGAACTATTTTGAAAGCTTTGGGTTGTGTGTGTGTTGTATTTATTAAGTTTGACAAATCTACGAAGCTTATAGCTAACGTTGGCTAACTAGCCATAGCCGAAGCCGGCTCTATGCTGATTAGATTGTCTGGTTATATTCGTTATATTGACAACGTGCTTCACTAGATCATATGGGCTTGTTAATTCTGTTTGGAAAACGATATCGTTTCTAACATTAAATTATTCAAGTAAAGTGACAAGAAAGCGATCTATCATTGTTTACACACACCATTGTTTATCAAAACCATAGCAACGCTATTTTCCGGTCGTACTGCCGGACTGGGATTTGCCGGATGAGTTAAATTTTTTGAACGCATACGCATGTCCACCGGAGCAGAATTCTGTCTGCACCGCATCCCTCGGAGCCCTGTCGCATGCGGTCTGCAGACTCTCATAGGAAACGAATGACTTCCGGTCTTTTCAGAACCGTACCGTAGTCATTTTTCCACAGCTTTTCTGCCTTTCCAGACAGAGAACGTGTTCCCCTCTGAGAACTGATGCTTTGTGAATACCGGTCCTTAAAGCTCAATTACAACTTTTTGATAGTTCAGTATTCACTTTTACTTGCTGTTAGTTTTTGAATTGGCCGTGGCAGGACTCCAAAAATTATTTTCGTGACATGAGACTGCATGAGACCCTGTGAATTTGTTATTTTTGAATTTTGGTGTACTGGCTAGTACACTGGCGGGAAATATTGCGGTGGAAATGGAAGTGACGCATTTTGCGTGTCACAATATCAGGAAGACAACAAACACTTCGCCCCGCGAGTTATCTACATGCTCATAAAAGAAAGCAGACCGGTATTTACCTTAATTGAAACCATCCTTCCAGAAAGTCTACGGAAGTACCTCCAATCTTCCAATCCAGTCTGCTCCACGCATGTTTGTTACATGGATGTATTAATAGAACTGGATAGTGTCACTCCATTCACTGACTGCTCGAAAGAGTGAAGCCCTATTGAACCGGGCCATCTTTGAAAAAAACGCGTCACTGATACCTTTGACATGCGCAGTCAAAGGTATCAATGACGCGTTCGTCTAGTCCACGAACAGATTGCTCTCTCCGCTCTGAGTTAGCGATGAAAAGCGGCTTGCTTATTAATCTACTTTCGTCAAATATATCCGTTGGAAAACATATTTTTGTATCCAGGCATCTTAGTTTTAACAGTATAATTGTGACTGAACATATTTTGTTTGCTAGTAGGTGGTATTCATTCTGTTCACAACAACGCGATGGGCAGCCAAGCGAAATAGCTCCAGGGGACCTGGTCCCAGGCGAGTTGAACAGCTGTCCACCCAGAGACGGGATCTCTCGTTGCGGCATGAAGTTCGCAGCTAACTTGCCGAGCTCAAAACAGAATGAAGAGGTTATGTTTTCGGTGGCGTGTCTGCCAAGCGATTGTTTGTCTGTCTATCTGTGAGCAGGATTGCAAAAAGTACTAGCGGTGGCATGTGTTTGTGTGAGCATTTGTCTGTCCATCTGTTAGCAGGATTGTGCAAAAACGACTAGACCCCAACTTAGAACCCATTAAATTATGGGGCAGATCCGAATCACGGGGCGGGTCCATGAGCTGTTTCTTGGTTTGTTTGTTTGTTAGCAGGATCCTGCAAAAACTACCAGACCGATTTTCATGAAACTCGGTGGATGAATGTAGCATTGGCCAGCTCAGAACTCATTAAATTTGGGAGCGGATCCGAATCACGGAGCGGGTCCACAAGCCACCCAAACACCATTCACCTTCATTCATTATTTGGACTAGAATAATGCAAAAACTATCAGATCGTTTTTCATGAAACTTGGAGAATTGGTGTAGCATGGGCCAATTTAGAACCCATTAAATTTTGGAGCGGATCCGAATCGCGGGGCGGGTCCACAAGCCGTTTCTTGGTTGATTTGCTAGCAGGATTCCGTAAAAATGACCAGACCAATTTTCATGAACTTTGGTGGAGGGATGTAGTATCGGCCAACTCAGAACCCATTAAATTTTGGCGCGGATCTGAATCATGGAATGGGTCCACAAGCTGCCCAAACATGGTTGGGCCAGTCATTCACCTCCATTCATTGTTTGGACTAGAATTACGCAAAAACTACCAGACCACTTTTCATGAAACTCTGTGGAGGGGTTTAGAACCCATTACATTTTTGAGCGGATCCGAATCACGGGGTGAGTCCACAATCCGCCCAAACATGGCCCACCATTCCGCTCCATTCATTATTCTGCCAAATGCAGCAATACCAAACATGTGCCACAAAATCCATTCATATTTCCACTCAGGGTTCACTGAGGGAGACCCTCGTTTTCGGTGGAGCCGACTTAATTGCTCCTCCAAATTCAGCTTCCTTTCACTCCATGACCCATCCATTGTCCTCCTTACAAGGAGACAAACGTTTTTCCAAAATTTTACTTTAGATGGCGTTCGAACGTTGATGTATATACATACTGGTCAGTTACTTTGCATGCACACAATATCTATTATCGCAACAGTCATGTCAAGCTTAGTCAAGTCCAGTCAACAGTCAGCTAGGCCAAATATATTGTATAACTAGTTGTCTCTTTTCCCAAGCAGGTCTACATTTTGTGAACCTAGGTTCCTTTAAAATCTAGTGTAGTAATGTACAGTGCCCATCAAGGCTCAGAACCGGTTCAAGGAACGGAAACGAAAACCGAAAACTAACGGTATTTTACGAGGAACAGAAACAGGAACGCAAACGAAATGGTCTTTAATTGTTCCAGAACAGAAACGTTAATTTGAAATCTTTAAAACCGGTTAATAACGTTATTTTTTCGTTCTTTGTAGTAGGCCTATATAACTTAAAAATAATTGTAAAAAAGAATGAAGCTGATCGAGCCTTTTATGGCCGAATAGTCTAAATTAAATTAATTAAATTTGTAGCCTACATCTTGTCGTGTTTCTGTAATGTAGCCTAGGCCCCTAAATCTGTTATTTCACAGTCAGGATCTTAAATGCTTGCTTAGCGAAATGAAGAGATTTATATATTACAACAATACACCATAGCCTAGTTCAGACTAGGGATGTGCGCAGCGACTATTTTCACTGATGACTAGACGGTGGTTTTGTAACCGATTACATGACTAGTCTAAAAACAGGATTCCCAAGTTTCTACAACAAGTGCTATTTAGAAAAATTGAGGATGTTTCTCAAACTCTGCAAGTTAAGATGCATGACTATTCTTGATGTTTCCCAACCACTCAGCGGCAGCCAATTTGCACGCGTTGCGCAGGGCTGTCACACACTCGCCTTTGTTTGCCTGTGCAAAACAGTAGTTCAGCCTGTCCTTACAGCTTAGTACTTAGCAAAGATATCAATGTGATTTATTTTAATGTTTAATTGAAGAAGAGTAGGCTAGCCTATAGCCTGTAATGTTTCAGTAGGCTAAAACTAGATTTCACATAAAGACCGCGGATGTCAGAGAGGGCAATAACGTTCGAAGGCAAATTTATTCCAACATTGGTCCACAAAGAATGATGCAAATAATAAAGTGAAAGAAATAATAGCCTACTGTGCAAATATGTTTTATATGGACCTGCCTACTGTGCAAATATAATGTTTTATATGGACCTGCGTGTCTGCAATAAAGTTCCTCTATCTTTATAACCAACATTCAGCGGAAGACAATTTTCACTCGTTGCGCATCTCGCTCCAAGTATGGTTTGGCTATTTAAAACACGGAGTACAGTTGCTTGGATGTATACTAGTATGCATAAACCTATGTTTTGTGAATTTAATGGTCTGCCTCCTTCAGAGTTCAACTCGGCAATTAGGCTGTGAAAGCGAGCGCGCCTCTTGGAATCTAGTCATAGCCTATTGTTGCACAGATTTCTGTCACGTCTTGACTTTCACAAACCAAATGATTAGGCTACATTAATTAATATGAGCACACTTTAGTGACAATGTGCCATGCAGCCCTGATCATTGAATAGCATAAGTTAAATGACTATAATATTAAAGACTGCGGATGTCAGACGATAGGCTACGTATTACGCGTATAGGCGCCAAATCCGGAGCTCCCATACAAAAGGAACGCAGCATAAACAATAGGGATTGTGCAGATGAATGAATGAGGTGACTAATTATTTATAAATAACATAAAACATTATAAAATGAAATAAAAACAAACAGGCCTACAGGCGCAGAATAAAATAGCTTGCAGCAACAGTACAAGAAAATATTTGTACAAGAAATACTGTAGTCCTATAGAGTCTTAATAGGCTAACACCCCCGGAACGGTGAACGGAACGTTATTTTTCGTTCTTAACCGGTTCAGGAACGCTATGTTGGTGGCGGAACACGAGAACGGAAACGTTAAATATTCTGGTTCTGCTCGGAGCGAACCGATTTTAAAATAATTTAGTTTTTAAGCCCTGGTGCCCATATGGCTGTTGTGCTTTTTGTGTTCTGCCCTATCCATCCGTCCGTCCGTCCATCCATCCATCCGTCCGTGAGTAAGTCTGTGAGCACATGTGGGCTATAGGAAGCGTTACTCAGAACAACAGGAGCAGATTAAATGACTGAATCAGGTAAAATTCACCATTTCAAATCAACACCTCCAGTGTACACCAGAAACCAAAACTATCATTTTTTCTTTCATGCTAGAAACGTTGCAAAGAGTGATCATATTGAATGAATGGTAATGGGCTGCCTGGATCACATCACCTTTGCATTGGTCCATAGGCGTAGTTTTAGGTATGGACGCTATGGACATGTCCATACCAAAGCCACAGAAACATGAATTGTCCCTACCAAAAATAATACAGAGTGAAAACTGTAGTTTTTAATTACCATTCACAACTTGAAAGCAAAACGGTTGGGAATTAAAGGAGTAGTAAAGGGAAAATGCATGTTTAGCCCTGTTTTAAGGTTATAAGGTTTTATGAAATCCATTGACTTGTATTGACGCGACCGTTGTAGATCGCAGAGGGGATTCAGGAAGTGGAACTACTTACGGTAGCTATTGTTATTGTTTATGTTGCTAGGCTACCTAGTTTGCGGAGGTTTACGCACGTATGTGCTGCGACTAAATAGTTATATGCTAAATATTTAAAAAAGCCTTTCCAGATGAACTAGAATCTTACTTTATGGCGAATTATATGTCAGAACGCCAACTAACACCTTGGTGAGTTCTTGTCTTTAATATTGAGAGTTTAACATGTTTTTTGAATGATTTTTCACGGTGCCCACCCATATCCATTGTATGACCAAAACGGTGGTAGAGTTTATTATCAGACTTTCTCAAAAATTGGACTTTTACATGACATGACAAATGAATAGACATGTTACATGTTAAGAAAAATACCTTTCAGTTCAAATACCGAAAATAATAACTAATGTGGTAAAACTGCAACACAAGCCTACACCAGCGGCTTAGCCAGAAATCCTACCGGGCCTGAGTAAACATAGAATTCATGTAAATTGAAGGAGGTGGCCCGCACACTGCTCACAAATGAGGAAGCATTGAGATGCAATCAAAATATGGCTTTACTCCAATATGCACCACTCTCACATAGCCCAAGAGCGCAAACTTTTTTATAAACATAGAATTCATCCATAAATCCATCCATAAATTGCTCAATAGGTGAATAGGCCTACATCATACTGCGCCAATGTGTTCTTATTTTTCAAGTGTTATCAGTGATATGCTTTCTATTTGATAATACCGATAGGCTATACAGCCGAATTTGGTGTCACACACACACAAGCGCCATCTAGCGGTCACTATGTGTCAGTAACAGCCTCCCATTCTAAAGACTGTGGGGGCATTTGACCCACTCCACGGCGATGCTGGTAAGTTTCACATGCTTGGCGTTTCTAGTGTTAAGGCCTGGTTGATAGCTGCGTTCAGCAAGCTATCCAATCAGCAACGTACACTAGCCTACTTTTCCCCCTCCCACCCTAGCCTCTGTGACCCAGCGAGTGCCTGCCTCGCGAGCTCAGCGCACAGCACATCGAGCATCGACGTTTAGTTTGCGTCCTACTAAATGCCTATGTAAACTGTAACGTTAGTGCTAGCTGGTGGTGCAGCTAGTCAGAGCTAGTGCTAGCTAATGTAGCTATTAGCTATAACGTTAGGTCTCGTAACGTTTGCTGAGGCAGATAAGGTCCTGTAATGTTGTCATAACAGTTGTATTTAGCTACTGTAGTAATAAATCAGTTTTGGTATAACTGTTGCAAACTCCTAGGTTTGAGTAATGACTAGCTAATTTCACTCGGCCACTGAATTGCATAGTAGGCTAAACAAACAAGACGTAGACGTCTGGTTTGATTATGCAATTCAGTTCAAAAGTCCAAGTCCAGCGTAATTATGTTCATATTTCATATGCTACAGAGAATAGGCTGTAGGCTACACGGAAAAGAGTGTTTCATGTCTGCAAGTAGTTTGATATTGTCAATCATTTCCCTTTTATGATAGATGGTGAGTGGAGGGCAAAATGCCACCAGAAAAAAAGAAGACAAAAATGGACATTAGAATTATTTTAGGGTCAAAGCAGCAGAAAGGCAGGATCAGGAGAGGCAGGAGATGCATCAGGGTTACAGGTGAGATTATAGTCTGACTCAGCAGATGTAGGTTTTGTGCATAAACCTTGTCATTCGTTGTCACATTGCCCAATCAGAGGCGACGGAAATTAATCTGATTAGGCCACCACCCAGATTCAATCCAGACTACGTGAAACAACAACAAACCAGTGTGTCCCTACCAAAGCTCAAATCAAACCTACGCCCCTGCATTGGTCCTATCGGCCAGTTGGCACCTGACCACCTCTGCCATGACCTCTGCCTTTCTGTGGATTCTCAAAGATATGGAACTGTGCCGTTTGCATTTCACTGCTTACACCCTGCTCTATTTCTGCCTGTCCCTGCTTCTCACGTAATTGCTCCTCCAAATTCTGGAGCTTGGCCTGAAACCATGCGAGTTGCTGTTATACCCATGCAAATTCTCAATCACACTCAGGGGTGTAGTGGTGACTACAGAAGTGGATATACTCAGATTTAACAACTGGGTATACTGTAGCATAAATGTGTCAGTTTTTACATAAGTGGTGTTTAAAGAAATGGGTATACTGTGAGTCCATGGATAAACAAGTGGGTATACTCCATATACCTCTGTATGCCTTCCACTACAACACTGCTCACACTCTATCTAGTGGTCTTCTAATTTGCATGTCCACTTTTCAATCTGATTCACCAGAACGTTATTTTATGGCCCCTGCAGATAACTCAGTCAGCTTCCTTTCACTCCATGACCTGTCCATTGTCCTCCTTACAAGGACACAACATAAATTCAAATTAAATTACTCTAAATGGTGTTTCTACATGGTTGATATGCTGGTCAGTAACTTTGCATGCATGCAGAATTTGAATGTGTGCACATAATATCATTTAGAACCTATTCAATTGTGGTCTTGAATTCAGCACCTTACACCAAGGGCAAGTCATGATCTTGTTGAGCTACCTGCCAAGATGGTTTCACACTATGACTTCAGTAATGACCAAGGTTGCATGTAAAAATGTCACAGGTTCCTGTAACACGGAAGTCAGACCCAATTGCAAAATGTTTATTAAAATAATGGCACCACGAGTGACGGAAAAAAAACAAAAAAAATCGACAATAAAACCAAGGTACAAACTCAATGAGTGGAGAACAAAAGACAAAGCTGGGAAGACAAACTTTCAAGATGGCACAGGAGACAGCAGGGATAACGCATTGTGAATAATGAACAGACAAAGAACAAAAAGGCTGGGGAACTACATGTTCATTAACTACACTATACAGTATAGGAGCTTTATATACACAGACTAACAAGACACAGGTGGAAACCAATTAAACTATCAATGGCACAGGTCTCGTCTAAATCAGTCAATTTCGTCAGTAGTAGTCATGGGTCCACGAGCTGCCCAAACATGTCTGGGCCAGCCATTCACCTCCATTCATTATTTGCACTAGAATTTCTCAAAAAGTACCAGACTGCTTTTCATGAAACTCGATGGAGGGGTTTAGAACCCATTACAATTTTGGTCGGAACCGAATCACGGAGTGAATCCACAATCCGCCCAAACATGGCCCGCCATTCACCTCAATTCATTTTTTTTGCCAAATGTAGCAATACCAAACGTGAGCGCACAGTGCCACAAGATCCATTCATGGGCATAGGTCTGTGCACACCATTTCTAGTTCAGTAGATAACACACATAAAGTAACGGCAGGGTATAGGAATACCAATGTGCCTGATAAGGAAAGTGGGCGGGAATACTCACTCCTATAGCCAATGTGCCTGATTAAAAAGCGGTCGACTTGCTGTGGAGAAGCAAACACATCCAGCAGAGAAGACAAGTTCACACCCAAGCTCTTTGTTTGGTGAAAACATGAGACTTCCAGTGTTGATCGTCTGCGCTTTTCTGCTGCAATGCATTCTGGGTATGGACGAAGATGAGCGCCCAAAGCTCACCATTGTGGAACGATCGCAAACCGTCACTAATGAGGTCGTGAACACGGTAGAGACCAGTAACAGCGCTCGACGCCGGCGGAGCCCCACTCCTTTCCCGATTCTCAAGGACATTCACAGCACGCACCTCAAATGGGTTCTCTTTGACGGCTCTCTACCTCAATGGGCTGTGAAGGTCGACATACCTGAAACAGGAGAGATCTATATCTGTGCTCCCCTGACTGGCTGCAATGGGCCTGACAGGCACGCTGGCTACTACAACCCTTCCGAAGGCCCGTACTGTGACCACAAATGTGAGTACGGGGATTTCCAAGTGAACACAGAAGGGCCGTTCGAGGTCTTGGTCAACGAGCAGAACCTCGAGCTGTTGGAGTGGAAGCCATATGAAGGTGAAGGTAAACACGAGGGCGGAATTTTGTCACATAGCAATGGTGGCTTTTTGTTAGGAAAAAATCAATATGGCATCGGATATATATTTGGATGGTTCCTGTTTGTGATAAAAAGTGGCAGGGGCTTTGACGTTCAACCCTTCGATGTCCTTGTCATGGAAACGGATCAGTACACACAGAAGGTATTCGACGTGCAGTACCAACTTGATGGACTGTCCGTGTTAGTCCAAGAACTGACCGTGCTCAGCCAGACGAAAACCAAAAACAATAACTGCCATGAAATACAGAAGGAGGTCCATCTTCAGAAGACCACCGAGAGAGTGAGCACCTGGGAGTCCGCCTCCACAGACACCACCAGTCATGGCATAGGTGCCTCCATATCAGCGTCTCTGGAAGCCTCCATACCGTCAGTCGCTACAAGCACCGTAGAGACAGGGGTCTCCGTATCAGCAGACTATTCCAATGCCAAAACCCTCACCAACGGCAACTCCCTCACAGAGACAATCAGTAACACGCTCGTCGTCAAAGCGCCGGTCCCGCCCAACCAGTATTGCGTGGTGAAACTGACTGGGAGGAGCTTCAAGTTTAATGTCCCGTTCACAGCACAACACACCAAGACATATACAGACGGAAGAGTCCATACCACCACAGTGTCTGGGACCTTCAAAGGAGTCCAGGTGGTGGACATCGATGCTGAGGCCGAGCGCTGTCAACCCATCCCCGACGCTGAACCTTGTGGTCGCTAAATATGACATACAGTAGCACTTTAAAAATCAATATCTTAAATCATAAATAGTCCTTTACTGTATGTATGAAATTGATTTAGACACAATACTATTTCAAGTGATTTTAAATACTTTAAATTGTCAGGCAGGTTTAGGTTTTGGGAAAAGCCTGTTGGCTCTAGACAAGGCCAATAGAGCACAGATAAGTGATTGAAATTATTACAAATTGTATTTTACGCCCAGGTCTATGACAGCTTCTTTAAAGAGAAGTACGTTATCATTTTCTTGGTGTCTAAATGTTGATTTTCTCTGACTTTATTAATACAAAATTAAAGATCATACTTTTCTGAGCAAATTTTTGTGAGATGAATTTTAACTATAACCAAGCAGTCATTTCAGAACTGTAGAAATTCAACTCAAAGTCTGTATCCATTGACATTATTCTAGCGACTCACAATTGAATAGTAAAGATTGCCTATTTTTTCTTGTAACCTGAATGCAGAAGATACAAAGTGACAATCCATATTCTCTCCATAAAGTTCTGTCCTACAAATTAACATTTCAGTGGGAGGAATATTTTTTGAAAACAAGGCAATATTTAATGCCTGAATGGGCAGGGAGGCAAGATTCCTTTATCTTTTGATTTTGAGCGTAAGTACAACTAGGCCAGGTCAAGCCTGGCTTATGTGTGTTGGCTGGCTTGTTTCTGTGCGGGACTGGTAGGACAGTAATGTCTGATAAATAAAGATTGGTCTTTTCACCTGGACACATCACTTCCAATGCTTCCAATGCTAATCCAGCACAATAAGAGCGGGATATCCAGTTAGCTCATGGGCTCACAACAACTAGCAGCAGCTTCCATAACATTAATGGTAGCGGTCAGTGGCTAAAGCAGTTACACTGATGAAAACAAAGTCATCCCCACCGGGTCTTCAACCCCAGTCTCCAGGGTGGGAGTCCAATGCTCTCACCACTACTCTACTTGTGCAGTGGAAATCGGCGGGTGGGTTTTGGTGTCCTTCTTGATTTTGGTGTGCTGGGACTACTGCCTCTTGTGGTGCCAACAGAGAAATGCAGGCCAACATTGTCCGCAGTAACGGAGGGAGGGAGGGAGGGAGGGAGTGATAACCGGACGAACGCTATACTAGGTGCGCTGGTTTACAGCCACGCACAAAAAAGCATCAATACATTAAGCTAATTTCTCCATCACCACCTAAAGCTGTGCCAGTCAACAGTCAGTCTAATCACTGAAAATAAACCACATAGGCGTAGAGCGACTGGTGCATCACATCCTATACCAAAATTAATTACTATAGGATTTGAAGTGTCCTACTCCTATTGTAATGAGGACTGTCTGTCTATAATGCAGTAGCGTACCGTGGGGTCTTGCACAGGGTCTTCTCCGACATTGTTATTACTCCCAATGCCCCCCAACCCCCCCCCCCCCCCCGCACAGCCCGTACACACACGCAGATAGGGAGAGAAAATACGTAGGGGTCACACACAATTTTTTTGGGGGTGCGCTGTCAAAGCATGCCCTGATGGGTTTCACAACACCAGAAGGGCGCTGAGCATTGGCATTTATATGTAAAAACATACAGGCTACTGATGTTTTTTTAAACACATCAACAAGGGCCAATAATTTGAGAGCGAGCGAATAAGAGGGCAATATTTAGGCCGAAACAATCAAGCTTTTAGGGACACACTAAATAAACTACAGAGCCATTATGACAACAATGGCCAAGCACCACGAAGAGAATGACAGGACGATAAAATACACCCCTTTAGGACACAGCACTCAATAGCCTACTCCCCTACTTCACTAATCAGTGTTTAGGCTACTAGGCGTATTAGCCCACCGCTCCAGGTCTTGATTTGGTCTTGATTTGATTTGGTCTTGACTTCCGTAAGCTAGAATCATTTTATCTGGCCTACAATGTTAAGTGAATAATGAGCTAGTAAGACCGGTGTCAACGGACCGTAACGTGGACTGTATTTTCATGAGGACTGTAGGGGGCGACGGAGCACTACCAAAATGCTAAACACGGATGAAAATGAAGCGATATGGCAGAATACAAGACGCATTTAAGTCAAAAACAGTCTGAAAGTCGATTTCAGGCTTCCCCTTATGGTGTCAGAACGATGGCTTATGATCAAGTTTTCAAATCAAGTTTTATTTGGATTTGTATGGGTAACCCAGGAGCAATCGCCACAGGTAGGGGTACCAATAATTTGCAACACTTGGGACAATTTAATTGTTCCTATCAAAACGTAAACAACTATAATTCCGCACCAAAACAAAGTCCATTAGGCTACGACAACTTGTGCTCAAACACCACAATGCCTTTTATCAAACTGAAATAGTCCTGCCAGTGCTAACCATCTCTGGGCTACTGTATTTAACATAATAACATCGCATTCATAAGCCATTGTTCTGACACCATAAGGGGAAGCTTGTCAACGACATGCGACAACAGGTCCTTATCTCTCACATAGCAGCAAATTCACACACATTGCCAACATGATCAATCTGAAATGCATACGGTTGTGTGTCCACCGACAAGCTGTATTTTAGGGCGCTATAGGGACGAGAAAATAACTTACCTGATATAAAATGGGCACCGCAAACGCGGGCATTTCTGATTATGGCCATTGGCCAATATTAGGCCAATGGCATGAGTGTGTCCGATGAATGCCAGAAGACCAGACTAGCATGGAGGAAATGTAATTGAGGAGTTTTCCAATGAAAGCCTTGTAAATGAAAAATAAGTGTCACGTCTCTGAGCAAGGGAGGTCCACCCAACTAAGTATAAAATACAGTGGCGTGTACTGTAGGCAGTTCCAGTGATAAGGGTGGAGTGATAAATAACATCCAGATGTTTGAGAGCAGTACGAGAGGAATGCCTATACATAACATTGCCGTAATCCAAAACAGACAGAAAAAAACACTTCAACAAGTCTCTTGATTGGATGTTTAAAAAAAATATGGGACCTGAATGACAGCTTGTCGTCGATCCAAATACCAAGATATACAGTATAGTGGAAATATGAAAATCAAAGCAACTGATATCTCTGGCTCTAGAAAACAACATGCTCTTAGTTATTGTGCGCATTCAGAACAAGTTTAAGGTCAGTAAAAACCACCTGGAGTATGTTGAACAAGTCAGTGTCTGTATGTCAAATGTAGGCTATGTTGGTGACTGTTGGCGTTTTGAATATAAATAGCATTGAAGGGCAGGGTTAGGGTCCAGTTCCTACTCAATCAATCAATCAATCAATCAAAGCTTTATTTGTATAGCGCATTTCATACCCAGAGGCAACACAATGCGCTTTACAGAGAACAAGGGAGGTGGGCATACGTCCCACCCCTACATATTCCAGAGGGAAGCAAAAAAAACAATATTGAAGAATCTAGGGAGAAATGTCTCTAACATCTACAGAGTATTACTGCTATGTATTTGATTTAATGTGTTTTTTTGTTTTCACGTGGACACTGTGTAGTCGAGTGAGTGAGAGTGAGGGAGACAGCTGTAAGTGCTGCTGCTGTGGCCGTTCGGGGTAGTGGGTGTCAAGAGGTCACACTTAGGCCACAGGGGGGGCCTCTCCTCTGGGGTATTAATGGCACATCTCTATGGGATACTATCAACAGACACCACCCAGACTGACAACCAATGGTGATTATGATACCATGTTAGGGTGACAGGCGACACATCTGTATGGTCACTCCTCCACCAATCTAGCTTCACTAGGCCCTAAACGGGCAGGCCTAGGCGTGGGGGGTGGGCCGAGAGAGCAATATTTAACGTTTCAACCAAACCTTGAGACTTCGATTTGGAACCGGTAGGCAACTCAGCCGGACAGATTCGCTGCTCCCAGCAGGCAGGCACGCTGATAACACCATGCGGGGAGAGAAGTCAAAGGCCACGACTTCGTGCCACAGCCGCTGCCAGCAGACAAGCAGGGAGAGAGAGAGACTAGGGAAACATCCCAGTGTTCCATGTGATTGTATTTTTGTACAATAAATCTATCATCTGTCTCCGCTTCCAATCCCGTGTTGGGTGATTTCATCAATGACTATCACAACAAGAAGGCTATTAACATTGTGGTTCATAATTAGATGGTGCTGCAACTCTTATCAAGGCTTACAAAAAAATACACAACGCAGAGCAACAGAAGAAGAAGAGCGCCAAAAGCCAAAAGAAAAGTGAGCTGTAAAAATTCTTCCCTGACCCCTCTCAACAAGGCGATCGAGCAAGCTCCTGGAGTATGTTTGTCTACCAGCAAAGAACATTTATAATTACATTTTCAAAGTAAGAGAGGCTGAAAACATCATAGGAGAGACATGGCTCTATCTCGCTAGCTACGGTTAAGCTGCAGGCTAAATGCATTTCTTCTGAGCTAGTCCCGCTAAACTCTGAGCAACTCTGACATTATCAAATTCATAGCATACCGACTTATAGTGCTGCGGTATTTATTGAGTGTTGCCTGCTCGGGATCATTGAAATTAGTTTCCCGTTTCAAAGTTTAGAGGAATGAATTAAGCTGTGGTGTCTGGTGGGTCAAGGTATGCCAGAGCCAGAGGAGCGGCTTCTACTGCACGTGTGAATTTTTTGCATGCCCTGACGGAAGGTTTCTAGGCAACAGAGAACCTGATTTAATCAAGAGTGGACAGCGCAATAATTGATTACATTGATTAATATTCCCTTCTATGTATTGTGTCACAGCATTCTGATCGCATCCTGTCAGGTAGAAAATGTCTATCTATGAATTAAGCACAATATAACGGGTGGTAGGTCATCCTGAGGAGGTAGGCCAACTTTTCAGAATGCCTTTAAAGAGAGCATTTGGTGTCTTGTCTATTTTACACCCCCAACAACAGCGATCCTTATGCACCTTTGTCCTCTGTCAATGTTGAAAAGAGTGATCATATTGAATGAATGGTAATGGGCTGCCTCTATCACGTCACCTGACCACCTCTGCCATGGCCTCTGCCTTTCTGTGGATTCTCAAAGATATGGGACTGTGCTGGGTGAATTTCACTGCTTACATCCTCCTCCTTTATTCCTGCCTGCTTCTCACTTCATTTCAAGCCTGTATTTCCACTCAGGGTTCACTGAGGGAGACCCTCGTTTTCGGTGGAGCTGACTTAATTGCTCCTCCAAATTCTGGAGCTTGGCCTGAAGCCCTGTGAGTTGATATACCCATGTAAATTCACACTTACACACACTCTATCTTGTGGTCTTCTTATTTGCATGTCCACTTTTCAATCTCATTCACCAGAACGTTATTTTATGGCCCCTGCAGATAACTCAGTCAGCTTCCTTTCACTCCATGACCCGTCCATTGTCCTTACAAGGAGACAAAATAATTTCACTTTAAATGACGTTCATACGTTGATGTATATACATAACTGTACTGGTCAGTTACTTTGCATGCACACAATATCTATTATCGCTACAGTCAAGTCAAGCTTAGTCAAGTCCAGTCAGCAGTCAGCTAGGCCAAGCATATTTTATAACTAGTCGTCTCTTTTCCCAAGCAGGTCTAAATTTTGTGAACCTCGGTTCCTTTATAATCTAGTGTACTAATGTACAATGCCCATACGGCCGTTGTGCTTTTTGTTCTGCCCCATCCATCCATCCATCCATCCATCCATCCAGCTATCCGTGAGTAGGTCTGTGACCCCTACAGCAAACTCTGCGGGGCACCACATGTGGGCTATAGGAAGCATTACTCAGAACAACAGGAGTAGATTTAATGTCTGAATCATTTAAAATTCATCATTTCAAATCATCACCTCCGGTGTACACCAGAAACCAAAACTATCATTTTTTCTTTCATGCTAGAAGCGTTGCAAAGAGTGATCATATTGAATGAATGGTAATGGGCTGCCTCTATCACGTGCCCTTTGCATTGGTCCTCTTGGCCAGTAGACACCTGACCACCTCTGCCATGACCTCTGCCTTTCTGTGGATTCTCAAAGATATGGAACTGTGCCGTTTGCATTCCACTGCTTACACCCTGCTCTATTTCTGCCTGTCCCTGCTTCCCACTTAATTGCTCCTCCAAATTCTGGAGCTTGGCCTGAAGCCATGTGAGTTGCTGATACACCCATCCAAATTCTCACTCACACTCAAGGGTGTAGTGGTGACTAAAGAAGTGGGTATACAATTTGACTAAACAAATGCGTATACTGTAGCAGAAATGTTAGTTTTTACTCCATATACCTCTGTATACCTTCCACTACAACACTGCTCACACTCTATCTCGTGGTCTTCTAATTTGCATGTCCACTTTTCAATCTGATTCACCAGAACGTTATTTTATGGCCCCTGCAGATAACCCAGTCAGCTTCCTTTCACTCCATGACCCGTCCAATTCAAATTAAATTACTCTAAATGGCGTAATGTTTGTACACGGTTGATATGCTGGTCAGTTACTTTGAATGCATGCGGAATTTGAATGTGTGCACATATCATTTAGAGCCTATTAAATTTTGGTCTTGAATTCAGCATCTTACATTAAGGGCAAGTCATGATCTTGTTGAGGTACCTGCCAAGATGGTTTCACACTATGACTTCAGTAATGACCAGTACAAATGTCACAGGTTCCTGTAACACGGAGGTCAGACCCAATTGCTAAATGTTTATTAAAATAATGGCACCACGAGGGAAGGAAAAAGAAAAAAAAACTAAAGAATAAAACCAAGGTACAAACTCAAGGAGTGGAGAACAAAAGACAAATTGGCGTTTTTTTGGACTTGTCTAAGGAATTTGACACCATTGAGCTAGACATTCTTGTCAATAAGTTGCAACACTATGGCATCAGAGACCTAGCGTTAGACTGGTTCAGAAGCTATCTATCTGGAAGATATCAATATGTCTATGTAAATGATTAAATAAAATCATTCTATAAATCCATCAATCATGGGGTTCCCCAGGGTTCCATTTTAGGGCCGCTTCTCTTCATCTTATATATAAATGATATTGTTAACTCCACATCTGTACTACATCAAGTATTATTTGCTGATGACACAAACTTGTTTTTTTCCCATATGGATCCAACAACACTTGAACAAATCATAAACAATGAGCTAGTGAAAATAGATATCTGGTTCAGGTGTAACAATCTCTCTCTTAACGTCAGTAAAACAAATTACATAGTCTTTCGTTCAAATAAAAAACCTGACATCAAACAAATCTGTCTCACCATAAATGGACAGAGTATCAAAAGAGTCAGCTCTACAAAATTCCTGGGGATCATCATTGATGAATTTCTGAACTTTAAATGTCATATTGATGCTCTAACAAAAAAACTGTCCAAATATACTGGTCTGTTTTTTAAGCTGAGACACTTCCTTCCACTCTCTGCACTTCTCACTCTATATAAAACTTAATTTGAGCCTCACTTACATTACTGTAATATCATATGGTGTAACACATTTCCAACCTATTTACACAAACTAAAGACTCTCCAAAGGAAAGTCATACGTGCCATATCATGGTCTGAATATAACTCTCCAACCAAAAACACTCTTCTACCGTACAATCTGCTGAGGCTTGCTGACTACAAACATTATCAGAATGCTTGCATAATGTACCAGATTGCTTATAAACTAAACCATAAATTATGTAACCTCATTCCAGTCTTCTCTCCTCATCATACCTATAGCACCTGTTTCAGTATTGCATACAGAGGACCACAGATCTGGAATGAGCTTGAAGAGAGTCTAAAAATGTCACATTCTATCTTAATCTTTAAGAAAAAACTGAAAACACAACTTCTATCAACTTATATCCACTGATTATATCAAGAACATCCTGTACTCCAATGTTATTCTTATTATTTATTTTATTCATTTATACTAATGTTGAAACCTAATGTAATACTGGGATTGTCTCTATTGTCTGTTATATGTCTGTGTTTGTTATGTGTTTGTTATATATGTTGTTGCACACTGCTGTTGACTATTTGCCACTGTGTTTGTGGAAGACTGGGCCCCCTACTAAAAGCTTTAAATAGCTTCCTTGGGGTGACCCTTTCATACATCCATGTACTGTACAAATTCATAAAGTATGCTCCATGATGATGTATGAATGAAACCTAAACCAAACCAAAACAAAGCTGGGAAGAAAAACTTTCAAGATGGCACAGTAGACAGCAGGGATAACGCATTGTGAATAGTGAACAAAGAACAAAAAGGCTATACATGTACATGTACTACACTACATGTAGACTATATACTGTATACACTGACTAACAAGACACAGGTGGAAACCAATGAAACAATCAATGGCACAATCAATGGCACAGGTCTCCTCTCAATCAATCAATTCAGGCCGTAGTGGTTTCCCGAGCTGCCCAAACATGGCTGGGCCAGCCATTCACCTCCATTAATTATTTGGACTAGAGTTACTCAAAAGTAACATACTGCTTTTCATGAAACTCGGTGGAGGGGTTTAGAACCCATTAAATTTGGGAGTGGAACCGGATCACGCGGTGAATCCACAATCCGCCCAAACATGGCCCGCCATTCACCTCCATTAATTTTTTTCGCCAAATGTAGCAATACCAAACGTGAACAAAATCCATTCATGGGCGTAGGTCTGTGCTCACTGAACACCATTTCTAGTTCAGTATGAAGTGTGTTTGCAAGTAAAGGGCAGGGTATAGGAATACCAATGTGCCTGATAAGTAAAGTGGGCGGGAATAGTCACTCCTACTGCCTATGTGCCTGATTAAAAGGCGGTCGACTTGCTGTGGAGAAGCAAACACATCCAGCAGAGAAGACAAGTTCACACCCAAGCTCTTTGTTTGGTGAAAACATGAGACTTCCAGTGTTGATTGTCTGCGCTTTTCTGCTGCAATGCATTCTGGGTATGGACGAAGATGAGCCCCCAAAGCTCACCATTGTGGAACGATCGCAAACCGTCACTAATGAGGTCGTGAACACGGTAGAGACCAGTAACAGCGCTCGACGCCGGCGGAGCCCCACTCCTTTCCCGATTCTCAAGGACATTCACAGCACCCACCTCAAATGGGTTCTCTTTGACGGCTCTCTACCTCAATGGGCTGTGAAGGTCGACATACCTGAAACAGGAGAGATCTATATCTGTGCTCCCCTGACTGGCTGCAATGGGCCTGACAGGCACGCTGGCTACTACAACCCTTCCGAAGGCCCGTACTGTGACCACAAATGTGAGTACGGGGATTTCCAAGTGAACACAGAAGGGCCGTTCGAGGTCTTGGTCAACGAGCAGAACCTCGAGCTGTTGGAGTGGAAGCCATATGAAGGTGAAGGTAAACACGAGGGCGGAATTTTGTCACATAGCAATGGTGGCTTTTTGTTAGGAAAAAATCAATATGGCATCGGATATATATTTGGATGGTTCCTGTTTGTGATAAAAAGTGGCAGGGGCTTTGACGTTCAACCCTTCGATGTCCTTGTCATGGAAACGGATCAGTACACACAGAAGGTATTCGACGTGCAGTACCAACTTGATGGACTGTCTGTGTTAGCCCAAGAACTGACCGTGCTCAGCCAGATGAGAACCAAAAACAAGAACTGCCATCAAATAGACAAGGAGGTCCATCTTCAGAAGGACACCCAGAGAGTGAGCACCTGGGAATCCGCCTCCACAGACACCACCGGTCATGGCATGACTGCCTCCATATCAGCGTCTCTGGAAGCCTCCTTACTTTCAGTCGTTTCAAGCACCGTAGAAACAGGGGTCTCCGTAAAAGCAGACTACTCCAACGCCAAAACCCTCACCAACGGCAACTCCCTCACAGAGACAATCAGTAACAAGCTTGTCGTCAAAACACCGGTCCCGCCCAACCAATCTTGCATGGTGAAACTGACTGGGAGGAGCTTCAAGTTTAATGTCCCGTTCACAGCACAACACACCAAGACATATACAGACGGAAGAGTCCATACCACCACAGTGTCTGGGACCTTCAAAGGAGTCCAGGTGGTGGACATCGATGCTGAGGCGGAGCGCTGTCAACCCATCCCCGACGCTGAACCTTGTGGTCGCTAAACATGACATACAGTAGCACTTTAAAAATCAATATCTTAAATCATAAATAGTCCTTTGCTGTGTGTATGGAATTGATTTAGACACAATCCTATTTCAAGTGATTTCAAATGCTTTTAATTGTCAGGCAGGTTTAGGTTTTGGGAAAAGCCTGTTGGCTCTAGACAAGGCCAATAGAGCACAGATAAGTGATTGAAATTATTACAAATTGTATTTTAGGCCCAGGTCTTTGACACAGCTACTTTCAAGAGAAGCACGTTATAATTTTCTTGGTGTCTGAATGTTGATTTTCTCTGGCTTGATTAATACAAAATTAAAGATCATACTTTTCTGAGCAAACTTTTTACTTTTAACTAAAACCATGCATAGTCATTTCAGAACAGTAGAAATTCAACTCAAAGCCTCATTATAACATACCTGTATCCATTGACATCATTATAGCAACTCACAATTGAATAGTAAAGTTATTTTTTCTTGTAACCTGATCAAATTCATTGAAAACGCAAAAGAATGCAGAAGATACAAAATGACAATCCATGTTCTGGAATAAAGTTCTGTCCTACAAATTAACATTGCAGTGGGATGAATACTTTTTGAAAACAAGGCAATATGTAATGCCTGAATGGGCAGGGAGGCAAGATTTAAGATTCCTTTATTTTTTGATTCGCGTGTAAATACAATAACAGAAAAAGAACACCCATACCCCCACCCCAGGCCATACAGACAGCATACAGATATAAGAGCATGATCACACAGACAAACACGCAAATTATGAACAATGGGACAATGGGGCACTATCATATCATTTGATTCGGTAAACAATGGCTATAAGAAGGGTTAATGTTATGGAAGCTGCTGCTAGTTGCTGTGAGCTCATGAGCTAACTGGCTATCCCACTCTTATTGTGCTGGATTAGCATTGGAAGCATTGGAACTGATGTGTCCAGGCGACAAGACCTATCTTAATTTATCAGACATTATTTCATGTCATTTCAATTCACAGCTATTTCAGTGGCATGACTAGCTTCCGTCCTACCAGTCCTGAACACAAACAAGCCAGCCACGCACATAAGCCAGGCTTGACCTGGCCTGGTTACTCTACATCCTGCCCCTAGGCTCTATTTTTGGAAAGCACGGAATCTCCTTCCACTGCTACGCTGACAATGTCCAAATCTATCTGCCCCTACGGTCCAAAGACAAGGACTGTAAGCAGCCATTACTGGACTGCTTGAGTGACGTCAAGTCTTGGATGAGCTCTAACTTTCTAAATCTTAATGAGTCCAAGACCGAGATCATCCTTTTTGGACGACACGCTCCCTCAGCCTGCTCTGTCGATGCCCTGGGTCCCTTGAGCTCCAACATTCATTCCTCTGTGAAGAATCTTGGGGTGGTTTTTGACAGTGATTTTAAATTTGATAAACAGATCAGTGTTGTAGGAAAGACAAGCTATTTTCAACTGCGTCTCCTAGGTAAGACCAAGCCCTACCTCTCTACCTCTCCCTCCTCACAGGCAAGAAAAAGCATGACCACATCACGCCAGTCCTGGCCTCACTCCACTGGCTCCCGGTCCGCTTTTGCATCAATTTT
Organism: Borostomias antarcticus; assembly: GCF_949987555.1. Classification (NCBI taxonomy): domain Eukaryota; kingdom Metazoa; phylum Chordata; class Actinopteri; order Stomiiformes; family Stomiidae; genus Borostomias; species Borostomias antarcticus. The sequence goes on from NC_140242.1 coordinate 23,050,611, forward strand.
AAACTCTTGCTAATGGTTTTAGCAACCCTTAACGACCTGGCCCCTCTGTACCTCTCCGAGCTCCTGCATCACCACACCCCAGCCAGAGCCTTAAAGTATGCTGACCAACTTCTGTTGGAGGTGCCAAAAACAAGACTTAAGTCTAGAGGCAACAGGGCCTTTGCGGCGGCTGCTCCCTTCACATTAGATCCTCCCAGACTCTTGAGTTTTTAAAATCCTCCCTAAAAACCTACCTAGCTAATTATAATCTACAGTCAGAGTAGGTTCTCTCCTTCCACATCTCCCCATGTCACTCCATTCCTCTTTCTTTCTCCCTCTTTCTCCCTTCCCCCTATCTCTTCCCCTCTCTCTCCCTTTCTCCTTCTCTTCCTCTCTCATCCGCTCATCCCATTATCTTCTCTCTCTTTGTTCCCAATCCTCCTCAGAGACGGGTGTTCTGTCAGAAGCTTAGTAAGAAAGAGGAGGATTGTGCTGGTCTGGAGAGGAAGGTGCCACAGTCTCCTCTTCCCTGGCCTCCTACAGCTTCCTGGAACAGGCCCTAGCTGCAGAGACCAGCAAGTGACTTCACCCTGGCATCGTGAGTTCTATCGCTGGTCTGAGAAAAGAGAACAGGTCCTGGAAGCCATTTAGTTTTGGCAACTGATAAGTTCATATTTTGAACAGCAAATACTTTTTTTTGTCTCAGAATGATTTTTGAAACTTCATAGAAAACACTGCCTCACTTGACAGAAAAGCAGCACTTGTAAAGTACAGAAAAAAACGATTTGCCTATCAACGAGTAAAGTGTTGTGTGATTAAGACATGGTCCCCTTTTGTAGATTTTGTAGAGAGCCTAACCCTTGATACTGCTGTACTGCACTGACTTGATGTTGCTGCCTATTAACCCTTCTTACAGCCATTGTTTACCAAATCAAATGATGTGATAGTGCCCCATTATTTGCGTGTTTATCTGTGTGATCATGCTCTTATATCTGTATGCTGTCTGTATGGCCTGGGGTGGGGGTATGGGTGTTCTTTTTCTGTTTTTGTAATGTTACTTACACTCAAAATAAAAAAAATAAAGGAATCTTGAATCTTGCCTCCCTGCCCATTCAGGCATTCAATATTGCTGTTTTTGCAAAAAGTAATCCTCCCACTGCAATGTTAATTTGTAGGATATAACCTTTTGGAGAAAAGATGGATTGTCATTTCGTATCTTCTGCATTCTTTTGCGATTGCAATGGATTTGATCAGAGTACAATAAAAAATAGTGTATCTTTACTATTCAATTGTGAATTGTTTGAATAATATCAATGGATACAGGTATGTTATAGTGAAGCTTTGAGTTGAATTTCTACAGTTATGAAATGACTAATCATGGTTCTTGTTATAATTCATCTCACAAAAATCTGCTCAGAAAAGTATGATCTTTAATTTTCTATTAATCAATTCAGAGAAAATCAACATTGAGACACAATTAGAACATGCTTCTGTTGAAAGTAGCTGTGTCATAAACCTGGGCCTAAAATATAATTTATTTTTATAATTTTGGTCATTTATCTGTGCTCTATTGGCCTTGTCTGGTACATTATAGCCAACAAGCTGTTCCCAAAACATAAACCTGCCTGACAATTTAAAGCAATACATTGTGATATTTGGACATTTACAAACATGTCTGGTGCTAATTCTCCAATTAGATTTACTAAAAGTAAGCTGAATCGTCATGACAGTCTACTCAGAAAGATAATACATTGACATTTATTACCTTTTAATACTCGCGCCCCCGGGACGCAGCATTCAGTCGAAGTGTGCATGCGCAACGTTGTGCTTAAACAACACAGTAGTAGCTAACTATTCCGGCGTCTATGGATATCATGCGTTTTTTAGCTCAATGATATCATGGCGGAGGTCAGAAAACTGAAGCAAAACATCACGGAGGAAGCCAGAAGAAGAAAAAGACAAATCTGATAACGTTACGACAGTATGACAGTGCACTTACTCGCAGAGCCTGTGGGGGCGCAGTTCTGAGAAAACCGGAGAAAATGCTATGTATTGCTTTAAAGTATTTAAAATCACTTGAAATAGTATTGTGTCTAAATCAGTTCCATACACACAACAAATGACAGTTTGTGATTTAAGATGTTGATTTGAAAAGTGCTATGTCATGTTTAGCGACCACAATGTTCAGCGTTGGGGATGGGTTGACAGCGCTCAGCCTCAGCATCGATGTCCACCACCTGGACTCCATGGAAGGTCCCAGACACTGTTGTGGTATGGACTCTTCCGTCTGTATACGTCTTGGTGTGTTGGCGTCGAGGGCTGTTACTGTTCTCTACCGTGTTCACAACCGTCTTAGTTACAGTTTGCGATCGTTCCACGATGGTGAGCTTTGGGAGCTCATCTTGGTCCATACCCAGAATGCATTGCAGCAGAAAAGTGCAGACGATCAATGCTGGAAGTCTCATGTTTTCACCAAATGAAGAACTTGGGTGTGAACTTGTCTTCTCTGCTGGGTGTGTTTGCTTCTCCACAGCAAGTCGCCCGCTTTTTAATCAGGCACATTGGCTATAGGAGTGAGTATTCCCGCCCACTTTCCTTATCAGGCACATTGGTATTCCTATACCCTGCCCTTTACTTGCAAACACACTTTATACTGAACTAGAAATGGTGTTCAGAGAGCACAGACCTATGCCCATTAATGGATTTTGTGGCACTGTGCGTGCGCACGTTTGGTATTGCTGCATTCGACAAAAGAATGAACAGAGGTGAATGGCGGGCCATGTTTGGGCGGATTGTGGATTCACCCCGTGATTCGGATTTGCTCCAAAATTGAATGGGTTCTAAACCCCTCCACCAAGTTTCATGAAAAGCAGTCTGGTACTGTAGTTTTTGTGTAATTCTAGTCCAAATAATGAATGGAGGTGAATGGCTGGCCCAGCCATGTTTGGACAGCTCGTGGGTCCATGACTACAAATGACTACATTGACTGATTGCGAAGAGGCCTGTGCCATTGATAGTTTCATTGGTTTCCACCTGTGTCTTGTTAGTCTGTGTATATAAAGCATATATATAGTGTAGTTAATGTACATGTAGTTCCCCAGCCTTTTTGGTCTTTGTCTGTTCATTATTCACAATGCGTTATCCCTGCTGTCTCCTGTGCCATCTTGAAAGTTTGTCTTCCCAGCTTTGTCTTTTGTTCTCCACTCATTGAGTTTGTACCTTGGGTTTATTGTTTATGCTTTTTTTTTCCATCCCTCGTGGTGCCATTATTTTAATAAACATTTTGCAATTGGGTCTGACCTCCGTGTTACAGGAACCTGTGACATTTTTACATGCAACCTTGGTCATTACTGAAGTCATAGTGTGAAACCATCTTGGCAGGTAGCTCAACAAGATCATGACTTGCCCTTGGTGTAAGGTGCTGAATTCAAGACCACAATTGAATAGGTTCTAAATGATATTGGCCGCGTTTCCCGAAACCTTCTTAGCGCTAAGAAGCTCCTTGAGTCTTCTTAAGGCTCCTGTTTGCTTGTTTCGGGAGCCTTAAAAAGACTCAAAGAGCTTCTTAGCGCTAAGAAGGTTTCGGGAAACCCGGCCATTATGTGCACACATTCAAATTCTGCATGCATGCAAAGTCACTGACCAGTATATCAACCATGTACAAAGGCCATTTAGAGTAATTTAATTTGAATTTATTTTGTCTCCTTGTAAGGACAATGGACAGATCATGGAGTGAAAGGAAGCTGAGTTATCTGAAGGGGCCATAAAATAACGTTCTGGTGAATGAGATTGAAAAGTGGACATGCAAATTAGAAGACCACAAGATAGAGTGTGAGCAGTGTTGTAGTGGAAGGCATACAGAGGTATATGGAGTATACCCACTTGTTTATCCATGGACTCACAGTATACCCATTTCTTTAAACACCACTAATGTAAACACTAACATTTCTGCTACAGTATACCCAGTTGTTAAGTCAGAGTATACCCACTTCTTTAGTCACTACTACACCCCTGAGTGTGAGTGAGAATTTGGATTGGTGTATCAGCAGCTCACATGGCTTCAGGCCAAGCTCCAGAATTTGGAGGAGCAATTACGTGAGAAGCAGGGACAGGCAGAAATAGAGGAGGGTGTAAGCAGTGAAATGCAAACGGCACAGTCCCAAATCTTTGAGAATCCACAGAAAGGCAGAGGTCATGGCAGAGGTGGTCAGTTGCCAACTGGCCAAGAGGACCAATGCAAAGGTGATGTGATAGAGGCAGCCCATTACCATTCATTCAATATGATCACTCTTTGCAATGTTTCTAGCATGAAAGAAAAAATGATAGTTTTGGTTTCAGGTGTACACTGGAGGTGTTGATTTGAAAAGGTGAATTTTAACTGATTCAGTCATTTAATCTGCTCCTGTTGTTGTGGTGAAAGCTTCATATAGCCCACATGTGCTGCCCCACAGACTTACTCACGGATGGACGGATGGACGGATGGACGGATGGACGGATGGACGGATGGACGGATGGATGGATGGATGGATGGATGGATGGATGGATGGATGGATGGATGGATGGATGGATGGATGGATGGATGGATGGGCAGAACAAAAAAAGCACAACGGCCGTATGGGCATTGTACATTAGTACACTAGATTTTAAAGGAACCTAGGTTCACAAAATGTAGACCTGCTTGGGAAAAGAGATGACTAGTTATAAAATATGCTTGGCCTAGCTGACTGCTGACTGGACTTGAATGACTTGACTGTAGTGACAATAGATATTGTGTGCATGCAAAGTAACTGACCAGTATGTATATACATCAACGTATGAACGCCATTTAAAGTTAAATTACTGTATTTTGTCTCTTTGTAAGGACAATGGACGGGTCATGGAGTGAAAGGAAGCTGACTGAGTTATCTGCAGGGGCCATAAAATAACGTTCTGGTGAATCAGATTGAAAAGTGGACATGCAAATTAGATGACCACAAGAGTGTGTGTGAGTGAGAATTTACATGGGTATATCAACTCACAGGGCTTCAGGCCAAGCTCCAGAATTTGGAGGAGCAATTAAGTCAGCTCCACCGAAAACGAGGGTCTCCCTCAGTGAACCCTGAGTGGAAATACAGGCTTGAAATGAAGTGAGAAAACATTTCATTGGAAAACTCCCCAATTACATTTCCTCCATGCTAGTCTGGTCTTCATTGGACACACTCATGCCATTGGCTTCTCCTAAAGATTCCAAAATTTTAGCTGGGATGTTCAGCCTTCTCCGTGTATGCCGTCTCTGCCTGCAACTCGCTTCAGAATTCCTTGATGTCGAACACTGATCCCTTGTGCCCTTAGAGCATTTTAACTACATTCCCATGAATCATCTTTCCTCTGTTTGCACCTGTTTTTATTGAGCTGTTTTATGCCCCCTTCGTTTGCCCCAGGTTTATAAATCCTGTATACTAATTTTGTGTTTGTGTACTTTATTTTACGTATTGTTTGATTTATATTGTAAATGAGACCTCAATGGTCATGTGAGTTTAAATAAAGGCTAAATAAAATAAAATAACCTTAGTGGCTAACATGTTGGAAGTCACATTGTAGCGCAGCTCAAAAACTAGAGAACCCCCATATCTCTAACTGTGTCATGACAAGGCAAGTGCATTTTGAACAGGTATACATCTTAAAGCTAATTATTATCTACAGTCAGAACAATAGTAGGTTCTCTCCTTCCACATCTCCCCACATCACTCCATTCCTTTTTTTTCTCCCTCTTTCTCCCTTTCCCCTATCTCTTCCCCTCTCTCTCTCTCTCTCTCCTTCTCTTCTCTCTCTTTGTCCCCAACCAGTCAGAAGCTTAGTAAGAAAGCGGAGGATTGTGCTGGTCTGGAGAGGAAGGTGCCACAGGCCGTGTCCGAAATGCATACTACCTGCTACTTGCTATATAGTAGGCATACTATAGTATAGTAGGCACTATATAGTAGGCATACTACATACTATATAGTACCTACTGTTCCAGAAAACGCGTGTAGTATGCGAGAAAATACAGCATGCTACTCGAGTCATCCAGCGGAAGTGACGGGGTACGATACTGTTTACTCCCGCGAAGCTGTGGTACAATTATCCGGTGTTTTCTGTGATCATTTTGTGTATTATCCACAAAAATGTTGCCTTTTCCTGGCATGGGATGTGCGGCTGCTGCTGCCGCCAGGAGAAGTCGTGTTAACGCTGCAAGGAGAAGGGGGGGAGGGGGAGACAACAGATCAGCGTTCTCCTGTCAGTACCTTTTGCAAGGAAAGCTAATGATCTGACCAAATATAAACAAGTCAAAAGTATATTTGAAGACCATTGTGTAATAAAGATATCCAAGAAATGTTTATGGTTGTGTTTCTTCCATTATACATGTAAAGGTTACTTCTTGATGTATTAACATTTCAACAAAGTGTAATATCTACACATCAGACACATTGTCTTGATATGTCTACAGGTCATGTACAGTAACTTGGAAGGTCTTAACACAACACGCAGAGCGCTTTGGACATGTAACTCCCTTATCAAGTAGTCGTTAGTCAGACACATTAAACAGTGATGCTTTCATAACCGTCTCTGAATAATTCCAATGAAGCATTGTGAACCAACATGTGTGTTCCGTCTTTTATGCCTAATTGCAAACTACAATGTCCATTAGGAATGTTCTTTTACTCTAATGACTGGTTTTAGGTATAGTGACATTTGTTCTTTGACTGGGAATACATTACAAGGAATGACACACAAACACCAATTTAATTCAAGAAAATATATTTAATAAAAAATAACAAAAACAATAATGGAACAAGATAAAACAGTTTTTTTTGACTGAGGCTTCTAGAAGCAACATCAGCCGGTCCTCCCTCTCCTTAAACAACCCCCTTTCCTCCCTCCACTCAGCCTTCATCTCTGCCTTCTCTTTCCCCCATTCAACATCAGCCGGTCCTCCCTCTGGAGGACGGCCAACTCTTCCCTGTTTACGGGGAAGAGAAACACCACGCTGAAAGGCTTGGAGTAAGTTAACTAACGTATGCATTGTTGTTCAGAAGCAATCCAGCGGTCTGTTTACTTTGGATATTGATTTATGTAGGACCTACATCTTAGAAGCTGGGCTGCAGGGGACGACGGAGACAGCCTGGATAAAGCACACAGAGAACCTTGCTTCCACGAAGCAGCTAGCTATCATGATGTTCTTTTTCGAAATGTCATTTCTACCCCACTGCATTTGTAACTCTGTGTCGTTATAACTAAGATATCTGTCAGAAAAAATATTTTTTTCATCGACAAATTAAGTCAATACTTACATTTGAAAACTCCCGCTGCGGTCCCGGTGACCTCTACGTTCGCCATCTTTTTTTATTTTTCTCACTGCCCAGTGACGTATCACGTCTCGACTTCCGGAACGTATGCTCTGGACTATGCTACATTTTCGGCCATTTCTTCGCCGATTTCGCCTGCTATATAGTACCTACTATATAGTAGGCGAAATACAGTATGCACAGTTTTGATGTAGCATGCTGCATCTCGCCTACTATATAGCAAGTAGTATGCATTTCGGACACGGCCACAGTCTCCTCTTCCCTGGACTCCTACAGCTTCCTGGAACAGGCCCTAGCTGCAGAGACCAGCAAGTGACTTCACCCTGGCACTGTGAGTTCTACCGCTTCGATGCAGACTTGCGAGAGGGGCGCTGGAAGGGTACGCTGAGGGGTGGAGGGTTCACCCTTGCGAATGCAAAAGAGAAATGGGACACCCTAGACCCTTGGCGGGTGCGTGCACGCCAAGGGCAGGAGTGCACACTTTAACTGAAGAGTGGGTATTGGGACAGAGCCATGGTCTGCGGTGTGTTCCTTGGTGCCACAGGATACCAAGCCCCATCTGTGCATCGATGAGCGGAAGCGTCCGACGCCGGTCCGGAGGCAATTAAGCCTCACCCATGCTGGTCTGGGTAAGTCGTTCCCGGGAGGGGAACGACCAGCGGCCGGGATGAAATCACGGAGTCTGGAGGTGTTCGCCTCCCACTCCGCACACCAGATGTGGTCCCCCCATCCTGCCTCGCTGGTGTTGAGATCTCTGCATTGCTGCAAGAGATCCCGTGCAGCAGGCACAAAAGGGTGTCTCGACTTGAGATGCCGGGGAGGCTCCGCTGTTGCAGGGGGCCTGGCCAACGAGACGTGCTGTGGTTCCTGTGCAGTGGAGGCCAGCGGGCTGGATGCCTGCGAGGATGGGAAGGTTGTCCACAGGAGAGGGACGCAGGCATCCTGTCACGATGCGCAAGGCTTCGTTGATAGGTGGGTCGATGAGGCGGGTGTGAGCGCTGCGACACTAGACCGGTGCACAATATTCCCTGGTCGAGTAGAACAGGGCTAGGGCTGCCATAGGCAGTGTTTTTGTACCGGCATCCCAGCCTGATCGGACCAGTCGCCTCATCAACGCCACATGAGCTGTTAACGTCTTCGCAGTGACTCGAGGTGTCGGCGAAACGTGAGTGACCTGTCCAAAGTCACGCCGAGATAGGTTGGTTCGGCGCTGTATGGCAGGAGTGTTCTGTCGATGTGCACTCGGAGCTCACGTTTGGTTTCCTTGTTGTTAAGGTGGAAGGCCGCCAACACCGTCTTTGTCTCGCTGAGCTTCAATCTCCATTTCCGGAGGTATGCCGCTAGTGTCTGCATATCCTGGCTCAGGGTCTCCTCCACGGCCTGCCATTCTCCAGCTGAGAACACCAGCGCAAGGTCGTCTGCATAGGCATACTTCCTGGGGACTGTGGTCGGCAGGTCGTAGGTGTAGATGTTATACAGCCATTTTGTGTGTGTGTTTCGCCACCTACACCATGTGATGTGTCACTTCTCACTGCATGACTAATAAAGATGTCTGTTTGTTTGTTGTACTGGAGAGAGTATATTTTATGGTCATATTTAAATAGTTTCAATCCATCTCTCCTGTAAGCTTACCACTTAGACAATAATTCAACACTCTGCATAAAGCCATACTGCCATACATTAAGTCTCCAGCCAAGCTTTTTGATATCATCAACATTTAGAATCAACTTCAGGATGTGGCTCTGCAGAGCCTCTCACATAGGTTGTATACACCAGCACACACAAGTGTCCAATGAAGGAACTGCACTTATAGCAGAAATGGCTACACTACTGCTGTAGTCAAACCATTGTACCAACAAGCGAATCACAGAAAATCATTCTTCATATCAATAACAAACAACTCAAAATATTTAACCAAAAGGCCTTCATACTGTAGTATTGTTACGTGCAGACCGCCCTATGCTAACTGCCCTCTAGGATAGTTTGAGTGCCAGAGCAGTGACAGACAGGCCAGCATTTAGTTATTAGTTAATTTCTTAATCACATATTATTACCTCCGCCCCAACGACAGTGTCGCAGGGCGAGAGGTTATGTTTTCGGTGGCGCATGTTTGTCCGTCCGTTTGTCTGTCCGTCCGTTAGCAGGATTACGTAAAAACTATCAGACCAAGCTTCACGAAACTCGGTGGAAGGGTGTAGCTTGGTCCAACATACTGTAGAACCCATTACATTTTGGAGTGGATCTGAATCACGGGGCGGGTCCACGGGCCGCCCAAACACGGCCGGTCATTCACCTCATTTTTGTATGCTGGCTGTAACGTCTACGAGAATTACGGTTCTTGCGCAAAACACCTTTCAATGGAAACACCTGCAAGTCGCAATTGTACTTTCGAAATATCGCTTTTATTTTGCGAAAAAGTGTAATGGAAACGCAGCTAGAGTGAGTCAGCCGCCGTCAGCGAGGAGCAACCCCCCCCACACACACAGACACACACCACCACCACCACCATTGTCTTACATTCTTACTTAATTTAGCAAGTACATAACATTGTAAAACGCATTGTGTTGCCTTTATGTATGAAATGCGTTATACAAATAAAGTTTGATTTGATTTTAAGAAAAATATAATCCCTCTTTATATGTTCTTTCATCCTACAGCCCACTAGGCGTCCCAGGGCTGTGGTCTAGCAATGAATCATTGAAGAAAATAGAAAAATAGCTCCCATACACACATACATGCTCAGCAGCATGCCAGGCTCCAGTGAGACAACGCCAGCTTTGGTGCCAGCACATAAGGCCCTGTGCTCCTGGCATCCCTGGAGCATCGTATCTGTCGCTCAAGGATTTGACTTGACACCTCAACCGTGAGGATTGAACAACCATGAACCAGGCTGATGTGAGTGAAAGGCTGAAGGGATTTACCTTGAGAGAGAGAGAGAGAGAGAGAGAGAGAGAGAGAGAGAGAGAGACTTTTGATGCTCTTTAATGAAACATCCTTACAAAAGACTAAGCAACCACCACTTCAACACCCCACAGGAAATAAAAAACAAAAAACAAGCCCACTACAACCAAAACCAACAAATAACAGAAACTAAAAGCAAACAATAACTCATAACAAAACCAGGAGGGTCCAATCATAATCCATCCAGACTATTTTCCAAACTCCACAATCAGGGAAAGTGGTAGGATAGAAAAGAGAGAGAGAAAGAGAGAGGGGGAGAGAGAGAAAGAGAGAGAGCCAGGGAGAGCGAGAGAGAGAGAGGAGACCATTGCTCTTTATTGAACCACTGTGCAACACACTCAGCAACAAAACCTTTTAAAACCATATAAGTATACTCCTACAACCAACCCCACAACCACCCTCCCCCAGTATCACAGAAACACACGAAATCACAAACATACATTAAGCCCATTCGCCCCCACCGTACAAATAGCCCCCCCCAGACACCACACCCTCTCAAACCCAGCCACATTTTGCGTAAGCATAAAATAGGCGTGCTCTACCCTAAGGCGCGCAGAGACCATCCCCCTAAACACCTGTACTGGGTCCGTTGGCCCAGTCCCTCTCACCTTATTCCTCCGTGTAACCCATATAGACAACTTCGCCTGGCCACACAAAAAATTCAACAACACACATTTTGCCCTCCCCCTACATGTGTACCGTGGCCCCAAAACAAACAGATCCAGTGAAAACAGAAACCCCAACTTTGCACATACCCGCTGCAAAATCACAAACACAGGAACAAGACGTGCACAAACAGAAAACACATGGACAACTGTCTCAGCCTCCCCACAGTAAGGGCACCCATCCCCAACCCCTGGGTCAAGCCGGGCCAGAAAACGATTGGTCGCCAGCGCCCCATGCACAATCCTCCACTGCAAGTCCCCTGACCTTTTGGGTATAGGGGGCTTATACAGCACCCGCCACCTGAACCGTGCACCACCCCCCTCACCCAGAACCCCCTGCCACTGGTGGGCCCTAACCCCCTGCAAGGCCCTGATGTTCCTCACCTTCACACATGCCTCATATAGTGCCCTCCCCTTCACCTGTCTGAGGTCACCCAGGCTCGGAGAACTGAAGGTCAGCAGCCGGCTCCCGCTCTCCTGCCAGTCCCCAGAGTCCACCTCGACCGTCAGTGTAGGAAACCCCGGAGAGTCCTCCTCCCTCGGCCGGGCCAAAAAGTCCTTTACTGCGTCGGGCAGCGCCCCCCGCACTGCCCCACAGAGTCCCCCAAGCAGCCTGAGGGAAGTGACTCCCGTCTGCTCAGACAAATCCTGAGGTGTCCTCTGTCCAGGAATTTACATCCAAACACCTTAGCCTTTGTCTTTGTAATTATCACCTCCCCCCAAGTCCCCTGCAAAACCCCAGTTTCAGTCTAATGTAAAACACCAACTCTCCCCCCCCTTTTGTGATTGTAAACACACTCTGCATAGCTCTGCCTCGCTCTTTTGTCCAAGTCAGAAAGGCCACACCTTGTCCTTCTCAGACCTTTGTCAAAGTGAGTTTCATCCCACATTCCTTCCTTTCACTGTGTGATATCCGTCCCCTCACGATGACGCATAGACTGAATATAAGCCAGGGCAGAAGTGACTGACTTCACTTCTCTGACTGAACCACCTTTGCTGCGTTTGTCAGGAAGTCCTTGCGCAAGTATTTGATTTCATTCAATGAACCACCTTTGCTGCGTTTGTCAGAAAGTCCTTGCGCTCGTAATGTTTTCATTCAATAAACCAGACTCAACCTTTTGAACGTATCTTGGTAAATCTTTGGACTAGACAAGTCTAAAATAACTATCACAGTTTGGCGAACGGGGATGGGAGCACTGCCTGCGTTTGCTTCGGGATTCCAGTGGATAGAGGACTGATCGGCAGACGTGTCGGTCCATAGTGGGCGTTGGAAAATCAATTTTCTCTCTTGCGCTAGAGCGCCAGCCGAGATTATTTCCTCAGTTCTTCCACTGGATTCTTGAAGCGCACAGGTACGTTTAAACGAACCCTCTTATGGGTTGAGTTGTATTTGCCTTGATTTGGTTCAGTTGTGTTGGTCTGGATTGGTTGAAAACAGGAAACCCCAGCGTGGGTATTTAGTAAGTAACTATCTAAGGAGATGTGAACAGCAATAGATTTTATATCGTATTGTCTTTTGGCTTCGTCCTTGTTTCGTTACGAGGGTATCAGCTGTTCAAGTGAGAGTTTGGCACAGAACAGGTTTCCTTTTGGCCGGTCGCGGGAGAGTTTTTCAAGTGAGAGTTTGGCACAGAACAGGTTTCCTTTTGGCCGGTCGCGGGAGAGTTTTAACCGAGAGAACGTTGAGAGAGTTTTTGCTCAATGGAGATGTAGCTACAGGGCGGAATTGAGAGTTTTGCAATCCGCGTTTTCTGGTAGAGATTTTGACCAGAGGGGCTGTACATATTTGGTAGGATCTAGACATCATGGTTTAGCCTGGACCAAATTGCTAGTGCAGCCGAGAGTGTTTGTTGTAAACGTGGGCTTTGTTTCATGTTTGTGTGTTAAGTCGTATATTAATCGGTTTTGGTCGTCGTTTGGTCGTCCTTTGTTTGCGTTCCCGTGTGTCTGCTACGTTTCTCTCTTGCATGTGCACGGGGGGTTGGTCGTCTTATGTGTTCACTGTTTGAGCCTCGGCTCTTGATGTATGTTTGTTATGCGCGCCATGGATCCAGGTAAAGTATTGTTTTGTACCCTTTTTAGACTGTTAAAATTCTGCTAGATTCCCAGTAGGCTAGCTAACTGGTTGCCTAGGAGATAAGGAAAACTCCGCTATCGCGGTGTTCCGCCATTGAGCCAGAAGAGAACAAAGCACTTCGCTGACTGGGTGAGTACTAAGCGAATTTTAATGTGTCTTAATGTGTGTTTCTTTCGAAATTGTATTCTTTCCCGCCGTGAGTTAACCATAAGGTTTCCTTTCATTGCTGTTTTGGGGTTTTAGGCTGCGTCGTGAGTTATTAGGGATTTGTTTCTTTAAATTTCCCCGCGCACGGCCAAAGACCACATCGGGTCATACATACAACATTTTGGGATCACCACTAGGTGTCCCTGTAACACAAGCTATTAAAATATGCTGGAGGATGTAAGGAATTTCTACTGCTAAACGTGTCTAGCCTGAGGAGATTGTTGCGCTCAAGCATTATTCTGCGAGCGTTTGTTGGCAGATTTTCGTTATGTGCTAAAGCATTTTCGATTTCTTACATCCACATCTGACATTTTAGTGTTAAATTCTAAGATTCGGGCTCAGCTAGAGGGTTAAGGGAAAAGTAGAGTTAATTCTCTAGACTGGTCTGTTTTTAAGATTTGGGAGAGTAGAACGAGAGAGTTTTTTTTTTTTAGGTCAGGAAGGAAAGATAAGGAGATTCAGCAAACAGTCTCCACCATTTCCCCAGCAGAATAACTCTGATTTAAAATTAGATTCCCCCCCTCGACTTGTTGCGCCATTAGCCACGCCCCTTCTTTCTACGAGGTATTTGTCCGAACAGGGCCGGAAGGAAGAGCCTCCGATTTTGAAGTCGAGCGCCACCTGCTGGACTTCCCTTGAACAAACCATAAGGGTGATTTTAAACTAGCCAAGATAGAGAGTTTTAATTTTTAAGGGTAAATAAACAGGATAAAATAGATGTAGAGCGAACTCAAAAGTCTGACAGGGTTGAATAGGTGTTTGATTCAGGAGTTTTGTTTCAATAGTCAATGAATGGCCATAAGCTGTTCGTTTTATGCATTTCTACTGTATGAATTTTTCATTCATATAATGATAATGTGTTTTTGAGGAGCTGGCATTAGGCCTTCTCCTCTGCTATTGAACCCAGTCTGTGTTTTGAGTCTTAATTTTCAGGTGCTATGGACCCTGGGCGGCAGGTCTTTGAGGAGCCTGGATCATGGGATCATGCCTTCCTGGGGACATTGGAACCTGCTGTTGGTCTGTTTTAACTGTTGTTTGTTTTGTCTCTCTTTCTGATATGTAGCTTAAGACATAAGGGTTGTGCATAATAGTGGGGGGAATAGATAAGGGTTGCTAGTGTCTTAATCTGAATGCAGCATCTCATAACCCAATTATATTTTTTAAATGGTTATGTTAAATATCTCATGTTTATAGTTTGAGGCACATTCATCGGGCCTGAGTGTTTTTTCTGAGTGGTTTTTTACAGACAACTGTCGTTCCGGGAGTGATGGGTGAATGCCGAACCAGGAGACGGGCACAGGACACCGGAGGTTACTGGCCTGTTTCCCTACAGATGGGCGATCTGGGGTTCGTGAGATGCAGACCAACGCCATGTCACCTACTCACTGTGAGCGACAGATAAGTATGAAACAGGAGCAGTGCCCAAATACTCTGTCCTCAAATGCAGAAGAGGGAGGTTTTAGATATACAAATTTTAGCTATACAAATAAAGCTTTGATGGAGTATTTTGATTAGTTAATTGTAAATGAAGCCAGTTCATTTTAGTGTCATTTTCTTTGACCCATCTCTATTTTTATCCTGACTTCAGGGAATTTTTGCTTTCACCCTTAGGGGGTGTTGTTTTGTTGAGACGAGAATATAGCGTATTTTATTTTCATAAAATCGCAAGAGAACTGCTAGAGCCAAATCCAATTGCCTTGATCATGACTGGGGACTAAGCGTGTTGAAATCATTCTAACACTGCCCCTGATGTCACTGTAGGCTACTGCAGACTGGCTCTAAATGACACTTGAACAGTCACCCTGTTTAAGTTTTCCTGACAGAATAACAAAATTTTTTCCCCAAAGCAGGAGCTTGCGCTTAACCATGTTTCTGAGTATCTCCTACAGACTGTTGAATAACCGTTCCTGACCAAAGAAGGGAACTGGGAGACCAGACCAGAGGACTCTCTTTTGCTCTGTTTTGTCTCTGTTTGTCTCTCTCATCTGTGGATCCACAGACGGAGCACTTCATCAGCCTGTGCTGGAGGCGGGAGCGCCGAGGTGAGCCCTCCAGCAGCACGACCCGGGCCGGCCCTACGTGGAGCAGTACAGGGATGGACCGGGTTCAGTTCAAGAGCCTACATTTCTGACCTACAAGCATCTGCTCCACCTGCGGAGAAAAAGAAATGAAGGACTAAGTGCACATTTCCACCACCAAACTAACCTGTATCTAGGGCCTAATGACAAACCTGTACTACCTCGTTCATGTTTTCATTATGCTTTCAAACTAGCCCACGGGCCAGATCATGTTTCAAAAACAGGGGTGGCGGAGGATGTTAACAGATGTCTCCAACAGAGTGAGGACCGCCATTTCCTGAGGCTAAGGAGGGGTTCCTGCATCACATCTCTCCTGGGGATTGGGTCCTGGTCCACGACCACAGACGAAGGAGCTGGAACTCGCCGAGGTGGCTCGGGCCGTACCAGTTTCTACTCATCACGCAGACAGCGATCTGAGAGGACTTCGTTGGATCCATGCAAGCATTGCCGACGGGTCCAAGTAGCAGAGGACGGTCCACCAGGGGATCGCAAACACCAGGAGATCAGAATGCAGCTGAACCAGAGGGCTCAGAGGCCAAAACCATGGGCCATCACACTGTCCTCTCCTCTGACGAGGAATCGGAGGAAAAATGACCTTGCTGGTCACCTCCTCACAAGATGCACCACACACGCACACACACCTGCACACACTAACATTGAACATAACTGATTTCAAGCAACGCGACATCGAAGTTGCGATCTAGAAGAGAAGACGCCTTGCATTCCCCAAATGACATTCTATTGCCCAAAAGAGAAGTGTCACCTAAATGACTGTTGGGATACACTGTGAACAAGAGTGACCTTGACAGACAGTCACCGCCACACTCTCCTCTCCTCTGATGAGCAATCGGACTGCCCCTCTGATCGCACACACTGGAACCTACATTAAACATTCAGCGACGCACACATGGAATCTATGTTCCATAGGACATCACATGCAATTATTCACAAGAGTGAATGAACTTTGAAATAATCTGGAAAATATCATATTTTGTTTACAAGAGTTGCAATGGTTGAAACATGAGTTGATAAATAAGTTTGGGTTTTTCCTCTAAATTGACCAAGAGGTTTTTTGCCCCTCTTACACTGGTAACCATTTTATCTTTTTTTTTGCCTTGTTAAATCAAGTTTGTTTTTTGGTGAATGGTTGTCCACTCTTAGACTATAAATAGTATATAATCATGTCAATTTTTTTATCTTGTTTCCTGTCAAATTTCTGAAGCAAGGGGTTTTGGTGTGTGATTTTGCACGTTGAGAGAAAATAATTAAAAAAAAAAAAAAGAGATTTTTTTTTTTTTTTTTCTCCACCTAGTGGAGAGATTATTTCCTTTCCACATGTATAGCATAGCTGACTGTTTACACTTTGTTTGGATTTTATTTTTGTGTGCCTGTTCAGGCACAAATGAGGGATTGTCCAGGAATTTACATCCAAACACCTTAGCCTTTGTCTTTGTAATTATCACCTCCCCCCAAGTCCCCTGCAAAACCCCAGTTTCAGTCTAATGTAAAACACCAACTCTCCCCCCCCTTTTGTGATTGTAAACACACTCTGCATAGCTCTGCCTCGCTCTTTTGTCCAAGTCAGAAAGGCCACACCTTGTCCTTCTCAGACCTTTGTCAAAGTGAGTTTCATCCCACATTCCTTCCTTTCACTGTGTGATATCCGTCCCCTCACGATGACGCATAGACTGAATATAAGCCAGGGCAGAAGTGACTGACTTCACTTCTCTGACTGAACCACCTTTGCTGCGTTTGTCAGGAAGTCCTTGCGCAAGTATTTGATTTCATTCAATGAACCACCTTTGCTGCGTTTGTCAGAAAGTCCTTGCGCTCGTAATGTTTTCATTCAATAAACCAGACTCAACCTTTTGAACGTATCTTGGTAAATCTTTGGACTAGACAAGTCTAAAATAACTATCACACCTCCAGCCCCCCCCACCGGGAACACACAGATGGCCCAACTTGGTCAGGCCGCCGCTCACAAGCCGCTCCTGTAAGGTGCCAGCCTGACCTAAGGCCCCCAACTGGATCAGTGGGTTGCGGAACAGAGGCTCCTCCCACGCCCAAGGCCCAGCCTCTAAGCCCCTCCTCCGTGTGGGTCTGAGGCAGCGCCAGGCCCTCAGAACCGCCGTGTAGAAGCCAGAGAGGCCTGTAAGGTTTAGTCCATCCAGCGACATGAGGAAGAGCTGGCGGTCCAGCCCCAAACCACCAGCCCTCCTCAGTAGGGCACAAGCCTGCTCCCCCCAACAAATTTCCTTGTCGCACAACAGTCTTTGGGCGGCTTGCAAGCGAAACGCCGCCACCCGGCTCTCCAAGGAGAGAGATAGAGAGAGAGAGAGAGAGGGCAAGGTGGATAGATTTTTCCATGAGAGCCGCACAGTGATTAATTCCATGTGGAGACCACTAGATGTCTCTGTTCTATTGAAAATTGCTTTGATGAACATCACTACAAGGGAAGCTACAACTCTGATGAAATGAGTCTAACATAAGACCTCTCTCATAGGATCTCTCTTAGTGAACAATACTGTAAGTAGCCTTGTTCTGTGTTACAGCACATGTGAGGGTAGCACAGTCTTCCATGTCTTCCACCTATGGAGGCCTGATGTGTTCCAGAGGTCACGGGATGTGATCTCCCAAGGGTTGAGGGGGCTACAGGGGAGGAAGTCAGATGAGGATCTGGTTGGGGTCTTGCCCTAAACCTCACAAGCAAGTGAATCAAACGCAGAGCGCCTCTCTTATCGTAACTTCCTCTGTCTGTGTGGGTATCTGATGCAGCTTTATCATGGCCATACAGTGTTGGTTCACATGCCATGTTATCTGACATGTGCCTTCCCTAGGACCCTCACAGGAAGAGCCTGTTCCCATGCCATTGCCTCCACATGCTGCAAGTGAGGCAGCTTCGCTCTGAGGAAGCATAGCCTATCGTGTCAAGTTTAGTGAGTGGTTTCGGGAGAGTCTCAACCCAGGTACAGCAAGAACGCTACTCCTGTTTGTGATGATGATGGTTGCCGCTGGTCTGAATTGGGAAGCGTTTTGGCCACTAATTTCAGCGCTTCAAAAACGTCAAAGACCGTGTTAATGGGAGTAAAAACAAAATAGGTGATATATTCGTGACAATATTCTTGCTACTTGTCTCAGAACATCCTCGCTTTGACGACCTATAGTATGTGGATGAATAGCGGGACAGACGCGTACATGCATTTCATATTAGTCAGAGGGGCGCAGTATAGTGACGCGCGCGAGGAACAATTGGGAAACTGTTGCCCGCCGCATCCATCCTGTGGATTTTACTGTAGCCTACCTCCAAGGAGGATTTGATGTCAACTGCTTAAGAATACACAGAGATTACTTGATCACACCACTAGGCTATATCTAGGCTTGGCTAGGCTTGGCTAACTTTATTCACATCCAGCGCGCGCAACAGGTAGGCGCATCCATCCTGCCAGTAGATTCCTTTATCGAGCGCTCTGTTCGCCTATAACATTATGTACAGTATGTCCACACAAGGGCTACTTAGCAGTGTTTTCTCATGTTCGTCGCCGAACTCTAAAACAATGTTCAAGCGTAAATTAAGACAGACCAGATCTTTGGACCCAGCTTTGATTAGACATTACGGGAGCGAGACGGATGGGACAACGGATAGAACCAAAGACCTAAAGCCCGTTTACGTGCCTGGTCATACAGAAGATGATGGAGATCACTTCCAAACTTCTCACGGGAGCCCCAGATTGGATTCGCGCTGCACGGCGGCAAAACCAACACCCTCAAACCTTTCTATTGATGACACATCTCCCTGTACTTACAACTATTTCGACTACGATTCAAAAATTACGAAGAGAAATACCGCCTGGGATTCACCTTTTCTCGCCAGAAGTCCAGTTACAATTACAGGAAGCTCAAGCACTCTTTTTTCACCCATCAAGTGGCTCCAAAAGAAATCACAACCTTCAAATACCAAATCTGACGCTGTATGGAAATCCGAGGTAAGCCGGGGATATAGCCTAGTATCTGAGCATGCTTTCATCACGACCATGGTGAAGACGATGATAAGGAGGTGGAGGACTGTCATAGTTGCTGTGCAGCTTAACCACGTTGGCTACGAATCTCAAAATTGCACTTTAAAATGCATGTGTATTTTTCTCATGTCTGAAAAAACACCTTCGAACACCTTAAATATCAGACTTAGATAAGCAGTTCGCACATTAAAAACTGGGGAAAATATGATTTATGTGAAAATAAACAAAACACATCTTACATAATTGTTCAATAGATGACCAACAATTAAAACTATGGTTTGACATTGCAATTACAAAGTTGTCCTCCAAGAAAGGGACAGAGCTCTATTTGTCTCTGTCTTGTTATTAGGTAAACAGACAAATGTTTACAGAAAACCTTTAGGGAACAGCCATTTCCTGTTAGATGCAGTCAACATTGTGCTCAGTTGGAGGTATGCATGAAGGGTCAAGATTCACTATCTAATAATGATTTTTTGTATTCACTATCTAATAATGACATTTATTTTGGAAATCAGGTAGGACCACTTGTTTCCCATGTAGGCTATACCCTGTACTTTGGCACACAAACTATTTTGGGTTGCACATGGCCTACAAGGCAGCAGGCATATATACTGAATAGTAGCCAATTACTAAACAATATAGGCTACTGTAGGCTACTTGCCTCGGGTATACAAATGGGAACAGCAATTTATTTCAAGCCTTTTTAATTGCTTTTCCAATTCAATAGCTATTGCCGTAAGTTACGGAAATATATCTGAATGCAGGAAATGGCCAGGATTACAAAAAGACTGATGTACTGAAATGTTGGGCTGCAAGGTATTGTTATAATTTGTCATGGTTCCTTTTTACAGCAATATGCTGCATAATGGTATAGACGCTGTTTTTAGTTGTGTTTTTTTTTTTTTTACCCAGACGTCAGGTGGATTCCTTCAATCAGGTCAGAGCGAGTGTCTACTAGTCCAGTCCAACTAAACCAAGTTACTCGACCTCTTTAAGAAGAATTCAGTCCTTGGTCAGATGATCCTGTACTTTCATTGTCCTTTCAAGCCATCCACTTGTTGTCATGTGTTTGGAGACAGCTTTAGGGAAAACATGTCATCAGGGATATTGTGATCCTATCATACAGTAGAATGAGACAACATAAGTATTGTCTCCCCCTTGTTTTAAGAAGTGTTGTCTGGATGAGCATCTAGACTCTAGACCTGCACTGCCTGAGATGGGTCTAGGTCCCTTTGTTCTCCCAGATCCTCTAATCCATTACATTACATTACAGTCATTCCAGGTGGTAGTCTTTCCTCAATCTGAGCTGAACAACATTCATGCTTGTTGTTACAGTATTACTGCTTGATGTTCCTGTACAGAAAGAGTCTATGGCCATTGAGATCTGAACACCACTGCTGTCTTGCACTGTGCCCTAAGCCAACCCCAGTGGGAAAAACCTTTGAATCCTCTTTATTATCTTGAAGCACTGCTCTCAGACTGCTTCAAAAACATCCCTCTAACTCATTATGCACACGTGTCTGTCTTTGCACTGTCTTGTTCAATTTATCCCGTCTTGAGCCCGGGCTAAGTAACTCCCTAGAACAGCCAGAGATATAAATAACTTATTGCTGATAAGCCAGAAAACCCAGATCCCCGTGACCATTCCACCCAGGGTAATGTGTTGTTTTTTTCTGATGAACGTTTTACAGCAGGTCAGGCATTTCATTTCCTGTCATCTCTCAAGACGATAAACTATTTATCAAAGAGGGACAGCTCATTCTCCTGCGCTCTGCCCCATTCAAAACACCTTGATCTAATCAATTAGATTTTTGAAAATAGCCTTCTCATTTCTCAGTACTATGATTTAGGAGTAAGACAGATATACTGTACCATCTTCTTGTATATGCAAAACCAACTCATATATGGCTGCAACATTTGCAAATGTAAAGTCACATGAGCTGTTGGACATCAAAACAACCATGGAGCAAAAGATAGACTGACCTGTTGCTCTTAGCTGTCCACCTTTTAACCCTGAGTTAATATAGCCTGTGATGTCATAATTTGTTAACAAAGCGATCTGAGTTTTCTCCTACTGTGTGAGGCACAATGTTATGTCCTATTTCGGATTCATGTTCAATTCAGCATCAGAGGTGAAATACCTTTATGACTGTCTATGACCATTAAATTGCAGAGATAATTGAATCAACTCCCCTGTTTTAATGTCCTGTCCACAGAAGTGCATACTGTAGATGAGAATCCTTGTTCTATGGGGGTGGACACACCTACTGCAATGAATGGATTTGCGTCATGTGGGGTGTGCGCTGAATACGAAGTAGGCCTAATTGAATGATTGGACGATGGCAGGATCAAGGTCTTTACACAGTCTCTACAATTTTTTGCCACCACACATCTCTGCATCAACTGTGCTCTTAGAACACTTTTGATGTATCCTCCTTTTATTTCCCCTCACTGCATCTGCAGATCAAGTCACTGCAGCATCAGCCCCCAAGATGGTGTTCTTGGTTGCACTGTTTGTTTGGTGTTAAGGAGATATATTGGGTGATATTATGATAGGGCTCTCATGTTTGCCAGACATCTGGTCTCTACTACTGTCATCATCCAGAGCTCAGATCCCTCAGCCAGGCCCCTCAGAACTGTAATCACTATAAATCTGATTGAAGTTGACTAATAGGAGCAAGAGCCACACAAGGACAGGAGGATATTTAACATGATTTACTGTGTGTCTTTCCGACTTCAGACCTGGAGACGTGCAGCTCATATCCTGATTGAGAATCAATGGAAGTTGCTGAGGAAGATGGAAGTTGCTGGCAGAGTCGTGTGCACAGCATACTACCTTAGAAAGTGATATGTAGTCCTGACCTGGGTCAAAATATGATTTAATATCATTGCAATTACTTACTCTGCTTGACTATTCTTCTCTGAAACGATGGATAATTTGACCCAGGTCTGGTACTATAGGTAGCAAATTGTAGTGAGGAGGACTATGTTCAGTTTGGCACTGTAGATTGACACCCTAAGCATTACTAATGTGAAGATGTGCTCTTTCTGCTATATACTGTATATATTTTCTGGAGGTTAATACTGTCCGCTTTTTTAATACCATCAGTTAAGCTCTTGGGAGTGCTGTATGCCAGCATTTGTCTTATTGACCAAGCATCTACAGTAGCTTAGCACCAGCAGAGGTTGGTTCAGATGAGGCCATTGCGTGAGATCGTGCAGACTCACACGTTCACCACACTGAGGAACTCCACTGACAAGAGCAACTTACTTTAAGCACACCTCACTTCAGTTCAGTTATCACATGTGCCGTACATGTAAATATCCAAGTCTGGTCTTGTGTGCTGACCGTAACTAAGAAACTGTTGCAATAACAACAGTGATGTCAGGCTGACATTGTTTTCTGCTCCGTATGAAACACTTCACCGCCTGCCCCGACTAAGAGCCCCGCTTCCGTCTCCCTGAGCTTTTATGAGATGTGCTGTACAGTACCAGTACAGTATGTCCTGTGACTGCTGCTGTTCCCTCATCCAGTCTCTTGTTACAGCCGGGAAAGATCCACCTGATCTAAAAATCATCTTGAACTTGATAGATGTCCAGTGAATTTGGTATGCTCAGGTTGAATTCAAAGCAGACATTTTGTATAGTGTCTTGGCTGGTTGAGTCAATGATGCACCCCATGTAATCAAAAGGAATTGTGCATTGCTGTCAGTATAGATTATTACGTTGGCTGAATCATTATCAAAGCCATGATTCTTTATCAATATTCTTGACAAAGGTAATGTTTTAACAGTGACTCAATCTGACTGTATCAAATTCATGTACAGTATTGGAATTGGAAATGTAATCCTGGGCGATTTAACAAATTATTTCTTCACTATCTGGATTTTCTCATTCACATTTACAGCCATGTCTCATTTGAATCATTCCGCTGTATTTAACTGAATGTGCCCATGTGTAAGAGAGGATAGGTTGATACAGTACGTACAGAAGAGAGACATCTGGTTTACATGAAGTAAGCCTCAACTTTTATTTCTCACAGCAGAACAGCATGACCTGATCCTTGGCAACATGCCCTCAGGCACATATTTCTTCCCACAGGAGACTGTCAGTATGTACTGCAGAGGGCATAGAACTAGACCTGCTTCCACCACCACCATACTCTGTATGGCATTACATCTCCTGAAGCACTGAAAGAGCAAAAATCCACAAGACAGAATATTACAGAAACATTTTTTTTCCAAAAGGAGTATTTCTACAGTACCAAAAGTGTGTTATTCTGGTTGTCCCTGATCCTGTTCTCACACTGTCACGCTGACCCGCAAGGGCAGCCAACACTGTGTTTGGCTTGAATGGCTGCACAACTGTAGCACTATCGAAAGCTTAAGGGACCTCAAACCCTGGACAACTGCCATCAATCAATAGGCAAGGCCATAAAATGGTTTAGAAAATAGGAAAATTAGGTTTTCCAATTCAAATAATAGTCCTGCCTCAAGATGGAGTAAACTTCCTCATAACTGTTGACTTTTTCAGCCGAGGTGATGAAAGCGCCTGGTAATTATTTAGTGAGATCACTCGTCACATCACTCCTCCCCTGTGTAGACTCTGGACGTCTACCTAGACTGGACTTCAATGAGCTGGGAGAGCGCTCGTGCAGTGGATTCTGCATCTTTTTTTGCTCACAGATTTCTTGGACCTTCAAAACCTTCAAAACCTGTCCTACCATGAGAGTTAGAAGCCATCCCTTTCAACAGTTAGACTAAAGAATCCAATTAGACTCTGGAACTATACAACAACAAAAATAGAAAGGGTTTCCTGCATCACCTCGAACGAGGCCTTTGGGTAGTGATTCCGTGATCTCAGACAGAGAATTTAATTTCTTTCACATTTGTCACAGAGCACTTGTGCTGTTTTGCTGTGAAGAAGACTACTGTCTAAACATAGACTGCAGCTCCTGCACATGGAAACGTGATGGAGGAGAGGGAACATTCATCTCACCTGTCAGGTTCCTATAGTTACTTCAGATGAGACTGCTCTCGAGACCTCATCTCTAGATAATGTGGTGGGTCTCTGTGTCTCGTTAAACATAATGGTCAGGCCTCTCATGCCCACTCCACTGCTGAGACAAACAAGCTGGTCGCTGAATAATCTAGCTCAGTACACCATCAAGCACAAAGGAAGTAGAATGAATATGGTGATGATACACAAAATGGAATAAACATGATAAGCAAAGCGTTTCCTTTCTCTTTTCAGAGAGACCTTTAAGCTGGAGCTGATTTAGTCATTCTGTTATAAATATTCTTGGATATAATGGCTTTAGGCATCTCTGCCTAAGTGAATTATTGTTTCATGTGACTGTGGGCATTCTTTCCCTGATCCAAATGCCTGCTCCAAGCACCGGTTACAGCAGCATTTCACATTCATTTAGATTGATTTAGTTGTGGGTTATTGAACTGGCCTGTGTGTATGGAACTTGGAGGAACCTGTAAGAACATTTGAAAATATTTGATGTACTGGAGTTCTAATTATTGCCAGTTTCAAAAACCAAGGCCACTGCAGCAGGCACATACGTAAAACCAGTGACTGAGGCTGTTCTCTTTCTTACAGCGACGATAACCAGCTTCTACTGCTCAATACTGATACCTTGTGGCCATTTCCACATTCTATTAATTGTATCCAATCATGGACATACTGTACTGTACAGTATGCAAACATGAAACAAGCCCTTTTCCTAGTTGTCATTTGGCCTTGCTATTCATTTTTTATGATAAGCATATGCTGTGTAGATAGGCCACATTAACTGAAGGTAAAGGGGAAATTGTGTATGCTACAGTATATAGAGGTAAAGTTGCAACCAAAATCATTCAACCCCTATTGCAAATTAGGTTTATTAGCAAAATATACAAACTTTCAGCTGTTTGCAATAAACAAATCAAACAAGAACAATTCTCAAGAGCTAAATACAACTAATATTACAAGTGGTTTCTCCAAATTCAAAATGCCACTATTAATAACTTCACTGCAGTCTCAAAATTATTCAACTGCTTTGTGACAAGTGGCTTTAGTACTTAGTTGAGCACCTTTTATTGTTATGACCTGCTGCAAACGTGATGCATAGCCAGACACCAGCTTCTGGCAGCGTTCCTAAGGAATCTTAGCCCATTCCTCATGGGCAATGGCCTCCAGTTCACCAATATTCTTGGATTTGTATGTTGCAACCACCTTCTTCAAACCCCACCAGAGATTTTTTATTGGGTTCAAGTCAGGCGACTGTGACAGCCGCTCTAGAATCTTCCAGGACTTCCAAGCCTTGGTGGACGTTGAGCTGTGCTTGGGATCATTGTCCTGTATGAAGGTACAATGACGCCCAAACTTCAGCTTCCTCACAGACGGCATGACGTTTTCTCCTAGGATTTCCTGATACTTGATTGAATCCATCTTGCCCTCCACACACTGCAGGTTTCCAGCACCAGAGCAAGCAAAGCAGCCCCAGAGCATCGCCGAACTACCGAATTATTTTGATTGCAACTGTTGAGCAATTCCCTAAATGCTGTGAAGCTTTTGTCAAATTGCCACAAGCTATTCCTATTTAGGATGGAAACCCCACACTGTATCACGTACTCCAGAAAAGGCATTCACCCAGCAGTGACAATGATAATCTACCATCCAGTGTAAAACCACATGAGCATTTTCCTGACCTCAACTTTCAGTAGGAATCTCCATTAGTTATTGAAGAAAGAGTTGTCAAACGGTTTGTTGTCAAAGAACCTCTTTTGGAAAGCAAAATAATATGTACTGTATGAAATGTTGAAACAATTACAGCCATTCATATTATATTATGGACTTTTTAAAACAAGTTCAGTCCACATGTGTTAGTTCATATCAATACTCCACCATATGCTGAACATGACTATTTGGGATAGTTAGATTAGGGAACAGCTAACTGAATTGTGTCACGTGTCTAATAAATTCAACGGCGTGAGGGAAATGTTTTTGGCATTTCCTTGCTCTCTCTCCCTTGCCTTGGGATGTCAGTGAATCTCCAGTGTGCAAGCAGCTGGGATTAATAAAGGCAGCCTGCCTGCCTTGTCTGTCTGACCTTTGGTTCACTGCACTTTCTCTGGGGTGCTGAGGCTCGGGAGCGTACTTAACCCACAGAGGTTTGTTGCTGCCATGCCCCACTGCAGTCTGGGACGGCCTACTTCTGCTGCTTCTCTTTCCTAGTGTATTTCCTCGTCTAATCAGGCTCAAGATGAAATCATTTGTGTCTCGTACCTCTTCCTGATCAGCCCACAATGCATTGCGATCATCACTTAAGCGTGATACACTGAAATGATGATATTAGATTTCTTCTAAGATTCCAGGATAAGATGTAATTGGGTTATGCATGGAGTGAGGGACTGAGTGTAGGCTAGCTCCTAGAGTGTTGGGGTGGAATGCCGTCCACATTCCAGAGAACTGGGGTACTGGACAGAGGGACAGAGAGAGAGTTAGAGAGAGATACTGGAGAGATAGAGCACTGGAGAAAGAGACAGAGAGAAAACTTTGCATGAGCCCTTAGCTCGCTGCTCACAAAATCCCACCAGTGGTATAGGTTTGATTTGAACATTGGGAGTATACAATAAGCAGGGGGTCTGGGGGTCCTCCCCCAAGAGATTTTGAGGTCAAACTGAATTTCCTGCATTCTGGTGAATTTGTATGCACTAATTTGAGACTTTTCTGCATCCGTTAACAGTGGAAATGTGCTTATTTAAAAGAAAACTCTAAATTCAGGCACCATGTGACAATTCAAAATATAATGGAATATAATGCATTAAGTCTCTACGGCATTTTGTATCGCTTTCAAATATTTATTCTCCTGTAGCCTACCTTTCTCATTTAATATTCTCTGTGATGAGTCAACAGCCTAGGTATGAATCGTAGCCAGCTAGCTAGCCAGACAGCTTGGCTATATAGACTAAAGTTAGGGGAATGTTACCAGTTTGTTAGCTAACTATTGCTAACCAGCATAAAGTCACTAGCTTATGTTAATCTCAGCCAGTCGCAAACCATCAAACCTGCCATACAAAAACGCTTTTGGAAGCTGAGACATACCTGTATGCTCCACACCAACACTCCTCACTCTCAATTCACTGCTAGCAAGTCCCATTTTATTCACTTTATTGAATAAACACCCCTCACTTTATTCCCTTCGGCTGCCATATTGGTCAGTCTGACGTAATTGGTGGTATGAATGCGGAAGTGCCCATTGACTCCAATGTTAAAAGTTCACTATAAAAACACCACTTCAAGAACCAAAATAGTCAAAATAACAGGCTGAATAGAATCATCCCTTAGAATCATCCTAACTTGTCTCCCCCATATGGCGCCACTGTCTGGGACTTTCAGATACTGCATTTGAAGAGTTTTCTTCTACTTTAGATTCTAGGCCTATTCCAACCAGGTTTCAAAGTGATAATTTAGCCAGTTGAATGTGTGGCTAACACCACTGTTTAGTTCTGCTAGGCTGTTACAGCTGTTGGCAAGATCCAGATGTTTGGATGGTTGTGAAGAATACAATGAGTTATGCTCTGCAAATGGGATCAGAGTGCTACAGTAGCATAGCAGCACCTACTTTGATTGTTATCCAGTGCAATAAGGTTTGTGCTATAGGCATCTTGGTATTTCTCCGGTCTCTGAAATACAGCATCATTCATCTCTGTGTGAATTTGTGGATGTTTTCTTTTCAAACATTGCATATTTCTTTACCCGAATCCAAAAAGCAATATCAAAGTTGATGTCCTTACATGGTCTGATGGAAACCCCCCATATAAAAAATATAGTTATAGGAAACATACTAATTGTAAATATTCTACAGTATATTATGACTTTCAAAAGTCTCTCTGTCTCAGAGACCACATCGCCTGACTGTGGGGCTCAACCTATAGATCCTCAGGCTTCAGGCTTGGCCAGTGAATGCACTGTAGTTTAATGTTGAGGGTTATAACTGTGATTGATGGTTAAATAGCGAAAGCATTGAACTAACAGTGGATAATGTTGCACCCATCGCCCCCCTCTCTCTGACAACACATTCCAGTATGCTATCCTCTGACTGACACAGTTCTTCTTGTTTAAAGCTGCAGATGTCAGCACATCCCCAGCAATAACAAACGCCCGTTCTCTACAAGTGTCAATCAGTCCACATACTCTTGCATTTGAGATGTTTCTATAATTATTTAAATCATGAAAGCTATTTTGAGCATTTTTTTCCAGCTTGGATTAGTCATAAATTTGTATAGGACTATAGGACTATTTTAAGCCTACAGGACATAAACTATGCTATCAGTATTACCCTTTGAGAAGGAAGTGCTGCTGTCTTTTTCAGTATGTAAGACTGCTCTTACAGGATGCAAGGGGTAATCTATTTTACACAGAGCGTCTTGCATGTTTTATAGCAAGGTCCTAGTTACAAAGCACACATAGTCTACATTAAATACAAATTTTTTGGTCTCACATCTGGAGGTCTGGGTTACTTCAGCTACATTCACATAAACAATAGGCTATGTTTAAAGGTAAACCTAGGCTACATTCACATAAACAATATATTTAAATGCAAACTTCCGGTACATTCCTCCCCTTGGACCAAACCCAGGAATGGGCACCCACATCCCCTGGGACCAAACATGTCAGCACAAAAAACAATGCATCCAAAAGTATTGCACTCTGAATACTTCCACACACTGTCATTAGCCTACATTAACATTTGGAAGGTTGTCTTTTTATGGTGGGCCTACAAGGGTAATGCATAATACGATACCTGGGCACAATTAGATCAATTTAAGCTTAATTAACTTAATTATTAAGTCTGAATGTATAAATTATTAAATCATATTTTAATCAAATATTTTGGGTCCCAGGAAACCAACTATTTACCTGTGTGGTTCTGTTAATTAGTTAGTTAGTAAGCAGGATTATGCAAAAACTACAAACCAATTTTCATAAAACTCGGTGGAGGGGTGTAGCATGGGCCACGGAAGAACCCATAACATTTTGGAGCGAATCTGAATCACAGGGCGGATCCAAGAATTAAAACAAAACTTTGAGCAAAGCCAGCTCCCTATGAGGGGGAGCTAGAGACACGGGGTTTGGACTGGGGAGTGCAGGGGGGGGGTGTACCGAACCCCCCACCCCCCTGCCAGCTGCGACACAAGGGGGGTGCCACAGAGCCACCCAAACACGGCCACCCATTCACCTCAATTCATTTTTTGGACTTACAGTAGGCTCAGGAGTGAAAAATTACCCCCATACATTGTCAATGGGGGGAAATGGCCATATCTCAACTTCACAGAGACACAGGATTTGGACTGGCCTAAAGCTCTTGACCTAACAAATGCGGCAATTCCAAACATGTCCTGCTCGCAAAACAAAACGTTGGTGTTTCCTAAACAGCTAAAATGCTGCATGAATGGGCAGGGAGGTGTATATGCACAGCATATACTTTTTTCCCAGAATGATTTTTGTAACTTTATACATTTATGTATTTCTAATTTTCATTGCAAGTACATAGGAGTTATGATGCTTCCCACCGACCACCACTTCTCACAGATTTACAGTATGTTGACACACATAATATGAACATATCTACCTGTAGCTACGTGAGATGTACAGTATCAACTTACAGTATTATTGGGCGAGAAGTGATCAGAGCTGAGAGCAACAGAAACTAAGAGTTTCTGTAAGCCTTTAGAAGGCTCTTGTATATTAGTGATAGTGCTTTATTGTTGTTGTTGTTTTTTTGTAAATTGAACCATCCAACACCTTACACATCAAAATATGTGACATCCATATATAAAACATTATCAATCATCGACATCTATATTTTTCAAACAATATTTTAGAGTTTACATGGACCTATGGATATTCTTACTTACAATATTAAATAACTTTCTTCATGCAGCTTACAAACAACCATCCAACTACTCGGCAGTAGTTTGTGCGAGCTCAGAAACAAGTTGCACCTGTGTAAGGGTAAAGGTCACACATAGCCTAGGCCTACAGTACGTGAAATGAACATTCGCCTCCCATTCACTTCCATTCTATGCTAGGGAAGAGGTGAAAAAAACATTTGCTTCTGGTGACAAAATGAATTCACCTTGTTCCTTCGCGTGGAGTTCAACTTTGGTGAACTTTGACCGGCGAATTTGCAACCTCAACCAATAGCAAAGACGTGGGTGTGGTTGACCCCAGTCTTATGGTAGTGAGCCTGGCTAGCCAGCTATGCCATGTTGTAGCAGACATGGAAACAGGCATTATTTTGATCAATCAATCAATCAATCAAAGCTTTATTTGTATAGCGCATTTCATACCCAGAGGCAACACAATGTGCTTTACAGAGAACAAGGGAGGTGGGCAGACGTCCCACCACTACATATTCCAGAGGGAAGCAAAAAAACAGTAATCACCCGGGGGCCAGATAAGTGAGCTCTAAAAAATTATTCCCTGACCCCTCTCAACAAGGCGATCGAGCAAGCTCCTGGAGTATGTTTGTCTACTGGCTAAGAACATTTATAAAGCAATAAATATAGGCATTATTTTGATAAACTGACCACATATTTCGAATCTGCTGGTTTAGGCCTACTTTCTCGCATGAAAACATATAAAAACTGAATTAAGTGACATACAGCATTACAGTATCAGTCGTGAGAACCAAATTTACAACAATGGCTGCCAATTTAAGCCGAAACGGACTACAAACCAACTGGTTTGGTGTGCATCACATCCAGCACTACCCACACAACACACAAATTTTGCCATGACAGGCGATGGTCATTCGCCTGGCAAATATTACTTTGCCTATGTGTGACCGTACCCTAACAGTACTTCGCCTTGCGGGCTCACATCACCTATTGGTCTTAAAGAGGCATAAACCTAATTTGGCATCTCCAGCATACACAGTGATAACTTATGTATATAGTTTAATAAAAGTGACAATAAGTATGTTATTGTGGGTTTTATTGTACCCAGGCCTTCTAAATGTTGCCTTGTGAAACCATTCTGATCTAGCGAGCTCACATTCTGTTTCTCTCTGCATAATAGCGTAACAAAACTTTTGCCAAATCCAATCGGAAGAACAGCAAAAGCATCTTTTGTGCATACTCTTGTTCTTGTTTAATTGCTGTTATTGTGTCTCAGGGACGTGCACAGATAGACACGAGGTGGTGCTAGAGCACCTGCCCTTTGCCCTCTGGACAAGGCAAGTGCCCTTTAGAAAGTTAGTTGTTGTTTTATTTTTACAGTGTAGGCCTACTGTATGGGGCCCATGGTGACATCGATAAATTCTCGATTAAAAGCGTGTAATAATAATGCCCCAATCCCCCCCCCCCCCCCCACACACACCCTCCCTCTCTTCCTTTGTCAACGGTAAACGCGAAAATAGGACACAAGCGGAGGCGCGCTGCAGCAGCACTGCACACACTTCTCCCCCCTGCCCTTTCCCCATCCACAGTGCCCGAGTGATGACAGCTAACCAGCCAGGTAACACATAAACCAAACGAGTGTATTGTTTGCCCCCTAAGCCTCAGTTGCCAAACTATAACTTGCATACCCCCGGGTGATTACTGTTTTTTTGCTTCCCTCTGGAATATGTAGGGGTGGGTTGTATACCCACCTCCCTTGTTCTCTGTAAAGCGCCTTGTGTTGCCTCTGGGTATGAAATGCGCTATACAAATAAAGCTTTGATTGATTTATTTATTTGTCTCTGTTGTGAAGTAAGTCAGCACCAAACAACTGAGCCTAAATTAGCCGACTGCCCACCTGCTTAACAAGCTAGCTAGTCATAATCATGGATTTAACGTAATAATGACCACCACACGACCAATGTTGGTAGAATTTGTTGTTGGTACAGCATGTGAAGCTTAAGCTATCAGTATACTTAAGCTGAATATTTATATTATGTAGTAACCTTAGGCTTACAGGGCTGCCAAGTCTCACGCATTGAGCGTGAGACATACGCGTTTCAGCCTCTTCTCACGCTCACACGCCACACTTCACAATTCTCACGAAATGAGCAACCCCTACATACTACAGGCCCGTAGCCAGGGGTGGATCGGGTGGATTGAACGAATCGAACAGGGCAAAAGCCCCCCCCCCACCCCGTCAACATCTCGCCGCACAATTTTTCACTGAGCACCTGCCCCCCCAAAATGTCTGTGCACGCCACTGTTGAGTCTATTTCCGCGATACTGCACTTATGGCTGTGTTCTACTAACATTAACGTTACTGCTAGTTGCTTCAGTAGACTGTTTTGCTACAGGAACCAATCAGAGGCTATGTTATTCTACTGGGGGGGCAGAACAGCAGTCAGAACACAGTCCCTGATTGGCCTGGTCAAAAGTAATCAGAGAATAATCATTCAAGGGTTAAGTCTAGACTGAGCTGCAGAGCGAAACTGAATGTGAGCTTTCGAGATCAGGATGGTCTCACAAGGCTGTACTAATGGGCTCTGATATCTATAGGTCTGTAGGGAGAAAGAGAGACTGAGAGAGAGACCTTGCTGCTTTCATATCACTGATTTTGTCCCAACTGCTGACGAAATGCATTCATGGCCGGAGTTCTATGCTCGCCGCTCACCTTTTCTAGTTCTATACATCTAACGGCAACAGTAGCCTATTATCAGCTCTATCAATCACTGCGCGTTTAACCTTTCCGCCCTCTGGGGAGGAAAGCGCGTTCCGCCCAATCTTATCATCGGCTTCCCTGCGTTTCTTCCGAGCGAGCAGCATTACAAACATCAACAGCACTCTTAGGGGTTTGCGCACTTCGGTCATATGTTGGCACAGGCATCAGGCAGCTACACCAGACAACACTGAGAGCGTCATGAACCGTAATGTATTCTGACATTTTGTTGCTGTGGCTCGTACAACGTTTTGCACCAAGTTCTCTGGAGTTTAATCCCACAGACGTCGTTTTCCGCGACTGACAGCTCTATGTCCACTGATCATGGGGGACCCTCTTCCACTCGACAGGCGCATCGCTTACCTTGTAAGTAGCCTACTAGCTTGAATGCAATTCGGCAGCATCACTTTTTGTGATGAAAGCAACATAATGGTCCACAAACGTTTCTGGAAAGGATACTGAAGGACAAAGTAGTCTGCACAGTTAATGCTGCACTTCTGTAGGCTAGTGATGGTGCTTCGTCCTTCTCCTTTCCATCTGTGATACAAAGATAAGGTAGGCCAGAATTGTTCTGTTGAAACAGTCAGACCTTCTAAAAAGTTTGCTTTAAACAAGTTTTGGCCATGAGGTGGACAGATCTTTAGCAGCCTTAGTTGGATTTGTGTATTGGTCATGTGGGAATTATTGTAGATAATAAGCATTGACTATCTTGTGACATCATTCAGGAAAGAATCAATCATGCATTTGGCAAAGAACCATTATGGATAGTCCCATGAATTGTTTGGGGAATTATTGAACGACTATACTCTGTCAATGCACCATACTGTATTATACAATATGGTGAAGAGATTGATGTGTGTGATATCAGAACCACCACAGGTTCACTTCATCCACCTGTTTGATTATATCTGAGAGGCAGGCTGCTGAAAATAAGTCATTCCTGGGAGTGTGATGCGTGGTTATGATTGCTGTGGCCCGTGTCTACAAAAGATCTGAGAATGTTTCGGTCCAGAGCAGAGGTTAGTGTGTGTTTTCTATGGAAGTCAGCCAGGGTTATGATGTCATCTCAGTTTATGTACTGTTAGCTGAGCATGATTTGAGCTAGATTTGAGCTAGCCGAGGACTGTTGATGTGGACCAAGTTTGTGTTAACTCTATCTAGGAATTAGTTTAGTGATTAGGTGGGGTCTTATCACAGGCACAGAAGTTAGTTACCATTGCTTTAAATTCTGTACATCCGTTTGGCCTTCACCCCTTCACCTATGGCCATTAATTACACAACCATGGCCGTTCAACCATGTCACTCACCAGGGGAAGGACACAGTCTCCTGACTGTGTGGGACCACCAGATCATTAAACAAGTTAGCAACCACAGCTTGTTACTAATTAATTTAGGAAGAAAGAGGTGACTCCCTTCCATGTACCACTCCCTGTTACTGTGGCAATTGTTTTCCTTCTCAGACACATTATAAACGTAAACATTACTCCACCATTGTACTCAAGCGTTCTGTGCTCGTTTTTAAGATTATAAAAAGTGAGGTTCCCACTTCGCTAGGGCTATAGCCTACTCTAAACAACTTTTATAATAATTTTTAAAATTTGGGTTTGATTTACTACAGTATCATGATAACCTTGAAGCCAGATAACAAGCAGTGTTTGACCTTGTTGTTAATACCAGGAAGTATTAAGTATACACAAACACATTGTTTAGAAGCATAGCAGTGTCTGGAAGGCTGCAATGTTTACTTGTGACAGTTTGATGGACAATCCCTATGGCATTCATTCTGTTTGACATAGTCAGCTAACCTGACACCAGCCTCATTGACATACAGTATATTAATATTGTTTAGCACAACACAAGGAATCTCAATCAATTCACATCAGAGGGATGTGTTGTTTTTTTGTCTGCCTGGTGTCTTTATCAGGCCTAGAGGTGTTTGAGATTTCAAACATTATGCTTGTTATATTATCTTTTTCTAGAGTGAATTTTCAACAGTTTCAACACTTCTTCGTAGACGGCGGCTCTCCTTGAATTTTCCATTGAGATACTTCCTGAGCAGGGAGGAATATTCATCAGCCTATCTAGGCAGAATAGAGCTCAAGTGTGTTTAATAGCTGCAATCTAGGCTCTCCATCTCACTATGGTG
Organism: Borostomias antarcticus; assembly: GCF_949987555.1. NCBI lineage: Eukaryota > Metazoa > Chordata > Actinopteri > Stomiiformes > Stomiidae > Borostomias > Borostomias antarcticus. The sequence continues at coordinate 23,085,715 of NC_140242.1, forward strand.
TGTTTACCTCATTCATTTCCACTCATTGTATTCCACTGAACGACAGCTAAAACTGCCTTTTTTATATCAGACCAACAACAGGGAGAAGGGACTGCTGCTGAACACACTCAGTTTGTGTGTGTTAGCTCTGTCAGGTGTTTACTCAGTACAGTAGATAGGATATGTCCTACAGTGGCGTTAATATGCTTTGTTGCATAATACAATGGCATAAGGTTATATCTGTTTGCTGTATTGGGTGTATCTGTCACCCTATGTCCTGCCATGCAGGTTAGCTCTGAATTGCGTAATGTGTCTCAATACCTGTACCTGCTCCGGGGTGAGATACAGTATTAACCTCAGGGTTGCTTATAAGTCGATGATCCGCTCAAGTGATCACATCTCATTTGCTCACTAAACCTATCTCACTTACAGTACTCACTTAACCTGCGCTCAGAATCATCCTTCACTCCCTGCTCATAACACGGCACTCAGAACACATGCAGGTAGCTTCCATTTGAAGTAGTGTTGCAGCAACATCAAGCCAACATCGGTCACACAGCACAAGGTTTCAGTAAACAGTTCATTTTCAAAGAATTTCAACAACTACAGAAGAGTGGGAGAGCTTCATGAGAGGAGGATTGGTGGTGGTTATACTGTTTATGATACACAGCTGAATGACGGGACCGCGTTCTGCTTCTCTGTGTCAGAGAGGGCCTGGGGGAAGTTTAGCGTATCTACTCTGATCTGCGAAAGCCTCCACTCCCATGTACTCACTCCGGAGGAATGTCTGGATTGAGCAGATGACATTTATCATTACAGCTAATCTGAATGGAAAAGCTGTGTGCTGTGCTACACACAAGTACAGCTAGTGAAGCTGTACAGCCAGTAGAATCTTTTTTTTATTTTTTATGTTATGTTAAACAAAATCTTAGAATCATATTTGACTTGATGACAACCTGCCTTGTATTTCCCCTTAATACAGAACATGATGTCATGTTGATAATGTCATGTTGATAACTTAATCAGGCTTATCACCGTATTTGGTAACCTTTTTGATAGAGTGATGTGTTTCCTTTCTTTCCCTTTTTTTTGATTCTATCCCATTTTAACCCACTTTAGCCGACCACACCCGACCTATTGTCTAGTTGTCCCCTGTCGCTGCTGTGGAGGTTCCGTTGCACAACCCCGCGGTCGGTGATCCAGAAGAGAGAGTCAGCTTCCTTGACTCTCTCAAACCTTTGACCGTGACACCGGACGGGGTCGCTGTAGAACGGCAGACCCTGGCGCCGAAGTTAAACTGACCACCCTCGGGAGCAGCTCCCCCATATGTTAGTCCCCGGGGGATGCGGCCATAATTTGGATCTGGTGAGGCCAGGGTGCGAAACCCGGCCCCTAGTGGGCAGCTGTACCAGAGCCTCATGCTTAGACCGCAGAGTGATGTGTTTCTAGGTGTTGATACCTCACAGGTGTGGATGACACCCAGCCGTTGTATTTGGCCTTTATTCTTTGACATGAAGGGAGATTAAACACATTCTTTGCCCACTGCAATCTGGGCTCAAGTGGACAGACGCAGAGGGAACTGCAAGAGAGCCAGTCTGTTGAGGGAAGGCTGAATGTCGGTGTACAGCTGCACATGTCTGTCTTCTCTACATGAGAGGATATGGGGGTAATGGAACCATGTGGATCTCTCCATGTGGCAACAACACTCTGGGGTGGCCTGTTATACTGGTTACCAAGACTACATTCCCTATTATCCTATACAATTGGTACAGTAACTAAAAGGGATCAATATAATGCCTTTCTCAAGCTTGTAGTGAATCCCGAACAAAATAAACTGGCTCTGTGGCAAAGACCCTGTAATATCTGCACGGTGCAATGGTGTGTTGACTACCGATGATGCTCCAGCCTGAAGCGAAAATCTCCTTACTGTAAGTCTCAGCCCTCTAATGAGCTGCTAAGCCTCTCCGGAGCATGAATCTTGTCTCAAATGAGTGGTTTGGCTGCAGTGGATCAAAGGGACTGTAATCTGCACCACGGATTTCTGAAGGAGCCACTCGGAGGTCGAGGATTTTAGACTAGATTATTTGTGCCCAATGAAGGCAGACCCCACAATGGCTCATCCTTATTACCGTGACAGAGGTGTTTACATCACAGTTCGTTTACTGGTGTACGACTGGTCTTTTTGACAGGTCACACTGTTTAGCCAGGGTTCACTACTGGAGAGCAGAATGTTGGTCATGTAATATTTTCCATGAGCAGTGGTGATTCAGCAGCAGGGGGTTGAGCAGCAGTATTACACTTGTGAGGTCTCTCTGGAAGAGCTCGGGCAGACTGTGAACGTCTGGGATTCCTGAGCATTGAGGGTGCTTTGGCAAGCGCAAGGACAGCGAGAGACGCGGCCCTCTGTGTTTCTCACAGAGTTCCTCAATAGTCACACAACTGACGGCGACATCTAGGCTTTTATTGATGATCTGCTGGAAACTGGCCCTGTGACTCCACGCCAACGACAGGAAGAAGACACGTATAGTTTGGGTGGGCGACCAAGAAGTGTTGGATTTACCAGGTTGTGGCTAATGAACAATGTTATAAAACCCTCTCTTCTGCTCCCGGTCCATTCGCTTCTCATCCGGGAGGTGGAGTGGAAGGAGATGTGCAGAGTGTGTTCTACAGTGTACTTCTGCTTTTACTGTAGGATTGCTGTAGAAAGAACATGTGCTGTATCATCTAAAATTCTTGCTTTCTTCTTGGTTGGCAAGACTCTTTTACTGTACAGTTGCTTCCAAAATCCCTGTTTTGGGAAAAGAAGAACCGTCCACCCGGGAATAGATAAATCAATAGATCATATCAGCACCAAATGTGTTTTATATCCTTCCAGGGTTGAAAAGTTTGTGAAATACATAAACAAGGCATTTCACAATGAGAGAAAGGGACACTTCCTGAAACCTCACTCCATCATCTGAAACAATACGATCAGCCTGAAAACAACTGTCTTTGCTCAGAGAGGTCTCATCTTTAGCCGTGGGAAATGACAGATGACTGATGCGCTGGCTAGTCAGTTGGGAAGTGAGGCAAAGGTATCTGTTGGTTTATGAGTTCTAAAGGATCTTCAAAGAGCATGACCAGCGAGAGAAGTGATGGATGTCTCTGACGTGTGTGTGTATGTGTGTGTCTTTCTGGTTTCCTCGCAGGGCGACTTCACCTGGAACAGCATGTCAGGGCGTAGTGTTCGTCTGAAACCTGTGCCCCTGCAGAGCCTGTCAGAGCTGGAGAGAGTGCGCCTACAGGAAGTAGCCTTCAGCCGACTGATCCAGGACTACGACCTCAACTGCCAGATCGCCATCCCTAAAGGTACACACACACACACACACACACACACACACACACACGCACACACACACGCACACATCCACTGACACACACACACACTCACACACAGGCCATATCCCCATACCTCTCCATGTAACCACTTATCCTAGGCTCCCATTCAACTAGCAAGGCTATTTGTTCCCAGGCTTGTCACAACATGTCTTGATGTTACTCGACAGACACCAAAACAGAGACACATGTCTAGTCTTTGTTCTGGACTTTGCATATTATGGAAACAACTTTAAACAACTAATAAATGAATACTTTCCAAGGAAATTTATATTAAAGGCTTTCTATGAAGTGATTTTCTATGACATAAATTTAGAGAGTGACTGGGCCCTGGAGCTGCGTTGCTTGACCTCCTCTCCAATGGTGTGATGTTATCTGTCTTCACCTCATGCTCTGCTTCCTGTCAGCCTAGATCTGTCATGGATCACATTCCCTTGTGTGGCCAGGGCTTAGCATCTCTGTGCTGACATGGGACACACACTCAACAGCCTCCCAGTCCATTCACCAGTCCTCCACTATGACACTATGTCTCAAACCTCTGGAGGAAAATAGAATTGTCAGATGTTGGCAAAAATGCTGTTGGTGTCCTTTGAAATGTTGATACAGTAGATGTTGTCAAAGACATATTACTGAACGGGCCTACCGGGCCCAGGCCCAGGGGCCCAAGAGCTCAGGGGGCCCTTTGCATTTCTTGTTGCATAGTCAAAAGGCTTACAGTAGTCATTCATTCAATAACAGAGCCTCAAAAATCCTGCTGAAAAACTGAAGCAATAGCCTAAACATTCACTTTGAAGACGTCACAAGAAAGAAATCATCATGATACCTATAGTTTTTAAGTGAGTGTTTATAGTACTTTAGAGGGGCTGAGTACTCCATGCAATATCGGCCCTTCAACTAAGTCCAGAGTTGAGGTCCCTCGAGTCAAAACCGAGCTGAATAAAGCTGCTTTTATTGCGAGTTTTCTCAAATCATCTGCAAATTGGGTGCCGTCTCATTGGGCAAATTCAAAAATTTGATTCAAATGGGTGGGGGGGGGGGCTCTTTACATGTCTGGGCCCAGGGGTCCATCATTTCATAATCTATCTATGGATGTTGTGACCTCTCTGTCCACAAATTAATTTAGGTACTGTTGGTACAGGCATGCATTCGTGTAGACAGTCACGTAGGCTACAGTGCAATGGGAGGACTGTAAATTAAAATTCACATTCCAAATGCCGATCATGATGTGATTTATGATTTGGGTTTGGTAGTGGAACAGTGTTTCTTCTCTCTCAGATTGAGATGAGAGATATGAGGAAGCTAACACATAAACAAGCCTTCATTATTATGTCAGAAAGTGACATGTACTGTACTAGCAGGTACAGTATGTTAAGTTACGAGGGTCCAGATGGTACATACATGTAACTGTGTTCTATATTTACAGATGGCCAGAAGCGTAAGAAATCACTCAGAGTGAAGCTGGATTCATTGGCTAAAGAGAAGAGCAAAGATAAAGGTAACAGTTCCCTGCAGCAAGTAACATTTAGAGAGGTACTGTAATGTGCACTTTGTTCATTTACTAACTAATGCAAGTTACAGTAATCCTGTGGCTGCATGGTGAAAGGATATTTTACCAGGTTATGGTATAATGCCGGTAGGGTTGCAAAATTCTGGGAATATTCACAAACTTCCCATGGGAATTATCTGAATGGAGGCGAATGGCTGTCCGTGTTTGGGCAGCTTGTGGACCCACCCCGTGATTCAGATCCGCTCTCAAATGTAATGTGTTCTATGATGGCCCATGCTTCAACCCTCCACCGAAAATCAGTCAGGCTGTTTTTGTGTAATCTTGCTAACAAATCAATAGACCAATAAACACACACCACCGAAAACATTACCTCTCTCCCAGCTGTCGATGGGGCCGAGGTAATTGATGGGAAAAACTGGAAAACAGAATCTATTCCTATGAATTCTTATACATTTCCAGTTTATTCCCACTAATTCCCATTGGGAATTTTGGGAAGTTTGTGAACATTTCAGGAATTTTGCAGCTGAAATGCTGGAATTGTTTGAGTCTATCAAAAAATGTCTTGTGATAAAGCTGTCTTGCTGCACAGTGAGGGCTGATGTTATTGTTAGTCTTTCCATCCCAGCAAAGATAAACACAACTCCTTTTAGTAGTGGTATAAAGATCCTGTGGGATAGCTGCTGAGCCAGGCCCGTTGGACCTTTGTTCCTCCCCAGCTGGGCCTTGTTTTCTCACACACAGGCCCAGCCAGTCCTTGACAGTGGAGAAGGCACTGTTTGATCCGTTTCACTGGAGCTATGTGGAGCTCACTGGAGCAGGCATTCTCAGCTGTTTATACGCACCGAGCACTGAGGGAAAATATAGCGTAGGATCCTCCCACTGTGTGAAATACCGGATTTTGGGTTAACTGCTCTGCCCAGCCCCCAGCAACAATGTTGGCAGGAATGTGCGTTTCTCTGTCAGCTGGGCGGTCTGGGAAATAACAAAAACAATGTTGAGAGGAGCCTCAGTCATCGAGGCCTGTCTTCAGGCCTGGCCGACCCCCGCTCCTCACCTCTGTTCTCTCTCTCCTGGTTCTACCGACAGATCAGAAAGTACTGTATGTGTTCCTTGACTCTGGAGACTGTACAGTAATGGGATATTGTTTTTGTTAAACTCTGCATTTCCCCAATGATCAGTTGAGTTGCTAGAGGAGTATCGGTATATTCACTGTAAGAGCGCCTGATATGAATTAGAAGCCTTATGGAAAACATGAAGAACATAGGAACGGAGAAATCTTTAGCGCATAAAATAACATAACATAGGGGTGTACTGGCACAGAACATGTTACTCAATACTCCGCAACAAGTTTGTGGATGTTTCAGTGTTGACTGCCAGCCAACGCTGGGTCTGAACTCTGGACCCCCCACCACCCCCCCCCCTCCCTCCTCCACAGAGTCTACGCCTCGGGCGTTTGGCATTCCGCTGTCGCAGGTGATATCCAACGGCCGGGCACTGAGACAGCGTCAGGAGCCCCAGAGGGAGGAGCCCCGTGAGCCCAACGACCTCGTGACCTCCTTCTTTCACCTCGCCTCCGCCTCCAAGAGGGGCGCCAAGGAGCTGTCCAGCAGCAACTCCTCCCTCAGCTCCACCTCAGAGACCCCCAGCGAGTCACCCTCGCCCCACACGCCCGAACCTGCCCCGCGCACGCGCAGGAGGGTAAGCCACGCCTGCCCCACACGCCCGAACCTGCCCCGCGCACGCACAGGAGGGTAAGCCACGCCTGCCCCACACGCTCGAACCTGCCCCGCGCACGCGCAGCCACGCCTGCCCCAGAGTCGGCTGAACGGCTCTGAATGGAACGTCATTTCAACATATACAGTACATTGTGACTAAGACATGATGATACCTGGCAGCAATAGAAGAACTGAACCCAGGCCCGCATGCTCTCTGTGACTACGTGTGACTGTAACAAATGCCTCGATGGTTAACGGGAGATATAGGATTCACTCACGAGTAGGGTTGCAACAGTCAAGGAATATTCAAAGTTGGAAACTTTCCATGGGATTTAACAGGAATTTCTAGGAATGAATGGCAATTAACAGGAATTAAAGGGAATAAACTGGGAATTTGGGGGTTTTAAAAATGACATTTTTGACTTAAACTATTTGTGAGTAGAGCTTTACTGGATTATACTGCCCTCTCAGTGTGCAGGGTACTTGGAATTAGCTGTGCATGTGATGGAAGAATGCACTGCACATGTGATGGAGGAATGCACAGTGCAGAGTTGAAATTCAACTGAATTTGCATTAAATCAGGTTGTTTTAACCAAGATCATGCTGCAATCTGCAAGATCCAGATCTACAAAAGAATTGCATTTTATGTTTTTTCCCCAACTGGGCTACATTTAAGTTCCCTGTTATAGGGGTCCGCGGTGGTGTAGCGGTCTAATGGATCGTGTTCTGGTGCAGCTGCCCACCGGGGACCGACGGTCTCGCCAGATCTGAGTATGGCCGGATCCCAGAGGGAGGGGCCTATTGGGCCGCCACTCCCCAAGGGTGGTTACTTTAATCTCGGCTTTAGGGTTTGTCACACAACAGCAAGCCTGTCTGGTGTTGGAATTACGGTTGCAAGCTGAGATAGTCAAGGAGTTGTCTCTCCCCTTCGTATTGTTGACCGGCCGCGTTGTTTGACGAATCCTCCTCAACAGTTAGTAGGGGGTAATTGGGCACTAGATCAGGGTAAATTGGCTACCAAATTGGGGGGGGGATGGGTAAAATCCTAAAATAAATGTATACAATAAAAAGTTGTTGAAACAAAGCTGTTATAGGCTACATAAAAAGTCAAAATCTCCTACATTTCTCGGAAATGTTCCGCCCCTTTGCAACCCTACTCACCAGCTAACCTTCTTACCCACCATACTGTAAAGCTACCATACTGTATACGGAGCCCTGTTCAAGCCGTGTGACTGCGTGTCATCCATGCCGTCACCACCCCATGACTGTCCTGTCCTCGCCCGTCTGTGTCTGGCAGGGGGGCGTGTCTGTGGATTGCATCACTGACCTCGATGACAATCAGTCTCGCCTGCTGGAGGCCCTCCAGCTGTCCCTGCCCGCCGAGACGCCCAGCAGCAAGAAGAAGCAACGGGACAAGAAGCTCAGCCTCAACCCCATCTACAGACAGGTGCCCAGGGTGGTGGACAGCTGCCGCCAGCACCTGGAGAAATACGGTACGAGTAGTCCCCTCTACATGCACAGCCCTTGTACAAGCAACATCGTAACCTCAAAATGATCTTAGTAAAAGGCGCAAAAGTGGTTTCATCAGAAGTGATTCACTGAGGCGAGGTATACAATGTTGTGAACTAATTACCCCACAGTCCCTGAGGTAATTGCGAGCGGCTCCTCTTTTCTGTCTGTTAGGTCTACAGACAGTCGGAATCTTCCGCGTGGGAAGCTCTAAGAAGAGAGTGAGACAGGTAACGTTTCACAATCCCTAGTAACATGCCTAGGCCTTCACCTAATGACATGAAACAATGAGATACAACAAGTTCTATCTCTGGTTAGAGGACATATTTCCTGGTGGTGCTGAGCTGTGTTTTGTCTTAGCTTCGGGAGGAGTGTGACCAGGGGGTGGACCTGCAGCTGGACGAGGAGCACAGCGTCCACGACGTTGCCGCGCTACTTAAGGAGTTCCTCAGGGACATGTCCGACCCCCTGCTGACCAGAGAGCTCTACACGGCCTTCATCAACACCATGTGTAAGGAGCACACTCTCCCACACCCTAACACCCTATACTGTAATACCGTGCACAAACACACAAACACACACACACTGGCACACACATACACACACTCTGGCACACACTTATTTGCCTGGTCTTTTTATCTGGTCTTCCTCAGCAATACTAGGCCATTCAGAACAGGAGAGTGTGATGCAGCTGCTGGTCTACCTGCTTCCTCCCTGCAACAGCGACACCCTGCAGTGCCTGCTTCACTTCCTGTCCACGGTGGCCGCCCACGCTGGGGACAGCCATGACAAGGAGGGACAGGAGGTAAGCACAGGAACGTTGTGCGTCAACAGCTCAGTAGTCTGATTCACCTTTGTCATGTCGTTTTGGAGCGACAAGCTTCTGTATTCATACTCAATAGATTTGTTAAGCCAGACATTGAGCATAAAGTTACAGTAAATGAAAGTGAATGTATTTGTGTAGTGAGCCTTTCACCTCTGTGGGACAAACATAACTGTTTTGCTGGTATAAGGGGCATGTTAGCTGCACATCCCCATTCTTCTCTGGGTGTGCGAACACTACTGTACTAAAGATTTTCTTCATTAACACCATTGATCGTTAACACCATCACAAGGATGACAAATCAACTGACATTTGATCTGCAAAGAGTGTTGTTCAAGTTATAGAAATAATATAGTCTATTTTGAACTTTTTTCCGTCAGTACTTTTGCCAATTAATGTGCATCAACAAACCTTTCGGCATTATCCTGAAGTGTTTCCTGTCGCAGCCAGGGTCAAAGACAATTCTTGGCTAACTGTCACACAAAGGGCTGGGAGTTATGAGGTAACAGGATGGCGACTCAGATCAATTCGGGCTTCAGTATCCTGTTATTACTGGGGTTATGGTGACGATAGGATAAACTCCTTTAATTCCACACAGCAGAAGGAACTAGGGTATGCCAGCTTTGGCGGAAGAGAACGAAACCACAGGATCAAAAATGCTCTCAGTGAAAGATGGAGAGATAGAGAGAGAGAGAGAGAGAGAGATAGACATTTCATACAGTATGTGTTACATACAGTATTTGTTTTCAACTCAGTGTTATACTGGTGTATTTAGATAACTGGGAACAAGATGACATCACTCAACCTGGCCACCATCTTTGGCCCCAACCTGTTGCACAAGCAGAAGAGCTCAGACAAGGAGTTTGCTGTCCAGAGCTTCGCCCGAGCAGAGGAGAGCACGGCCGTCATCGGTGTGGTCCAGAGGATGATCAACACACACGAGACTCTCTTCATGGTAAGACACCACTACTAAGACTCTTTTTATGGTAAGACACCACTACTGAGACTGTCTTCATGGTGAGACACCACTACTAAAACTCTTTTTATGGTGAGACACCACTGCTGAGAATGTTGTCTTCATGGTAAGACACCACTACCGAGAAGCACTTTTATTGCAACAATGAACCTTCCAGTAAATCTGACTAGATACAGGACAACTCGTACAATGGAAAAGCAAAGCTACCTACTGTAACTCTCTTAGTCACTGTTCCCCTTTTCCAAGAAGAATACCACAACGTGTTTAAGGGAGAACTTTCAAGCTTAATTTGAGTGGTTCCATCTAATGAAATGTAAACAGGAGCTTTATAAATTTGGAGAAGCACTGAAACCACAGTCACTCATAAAACCAAGCTCCATTACGGCTAAGCTAACAAACTCATGCCGTTTGGTTTCGACTGCTGGTCCTAGTGGGGCCCGGTTCAGTGAACAGACCAGGACCAGCCCCTCTGGATGGTGACTCAGATGAAGGTCACATCTGATTACAGCGTTGTTTCCGGTCCTTGCTTTTTTTCTGTCAGTGTCACTGCTGGTCCTTTCAACACACAAACTATTCTGGCTTTTATCAAAACAATGCCTTGCCCTTCCCATTGCATTGTGTCTAAATTGCTCTTTATAATATATGGTGCAGTAAATCGGAAGTGGACATGAACCACAATGAATTGAGTGAACCAGCCCAAACGTGTAAAGAATGATATAAACATTTAATTTGTCTACCTTCATTTGAGGTTCAGCTTGTGTTTTGTCTACCCTCATTTGAGGTTCGGGTTGTGTTTGGTCTACCTTCATTTGAGGTTCAGGTTGTGTTTGGTCTACCTTCATTTGAGGTTCAGGTTGTGTTTGGTCTACCTTCATTTGAGGTTCAGCTTGTGTTTTGTCTACCCTCATTTGAGGTTCGGGTTGTGTTTGGTCTACCTTCATTTGAGGTTCAGGTTGTGTTTGGTCTACCTTCATTTGAGGTTCAGGTTGTGTTTGGTCTACCTTCATTTGAGGTTCAGCTTGTGTTTTGTCTACCTTCATTTGAGGTTCGGGTTGTGTTTGGTCTACCTTCATTTGAGGTTCAGGTTGTGTTTGGTCTACCTTCATTTGAGGTTCAGGTTGTGTTTGGTCTACCTTCATTTGAGGTTCAGGTTGTGTTTGTTCTACCTTCATTTGAGGTTCAGCTTGTGTTTTGTCTACCTTCATTTGAGGTTCAGTTTGTGCTTTCTTCTCCCCTCAGGTGCCCCCTGAGCTTCAGAATGAGATCCTGATGAGTCTGCTGGAGACGGACCCTGATGTAGTGGACTACCTTCTGAGGAGGAAGACCTCTCAGTACTCGTGAGTCAGCCTGGATCATTAGATACATTACATTACATTTACAGTACAGTCATTTAGCAGACGCTTTTATCCAAAGCGACTTACTGTACAATAATTGCATTTACGGTAGGAAGTAATTGTACTTCTGTACTACACACCAGAACACACAAATGTATCTCCTTTCTAAACAAGTGACTAAGAGCATAATCTAGTGCTGAAAGTGCATAAGTGCAAGAATAGGAAACTAAGAATACAACAGGTGCTTTAGAGGGAGGATCGTGGTAGTACTTCTTGAAGAGGTGAGTTTTAAGCTTGCGGCGAAAGAAGGGCCGCGACACTGCTGTCCTGACGTCACATGGCAGTTCATTCCGACATTGTAGGGCCAGGACAGAAAAGAGCCGTGACCGTATCGATCGATCACAAGGGCCTTGGAGTGACGGGACTGTCAATCGCCCCGAGGTAGCAGAGCGTAGTGGTCGGGAAGGGGTGTAGGGCTTGACCATGGCCTGGAGGTAGGAGGGAGCAGCTCCTTTCATTGCCCTGTAGGCTTGTACCAGAGTTTTAAACTGGATGTGAGCTGCTACTGGGAGCCAGTGTAGAGAATGGAGAATGGCAGTTGTGTGGGAGAACTTGGGGTGGTTGAACACCAGGCGAGCAGCAGCTTTCTGGACAAGCTCAAGATGTTTAATGGCTGACGCCGGGGCCTCAGCAAGGAGGGAGTTGCAGTAGTCCAGGCGGGAGATGACAAGAGCCTGGATTAGCACCTACGCCATCATCACTGAGGAAAGTGCGAATCCTCCTGATGTTGTACAGCAGGAATCTGCAAGAGCGTGTAACGGATGTGATATGTGCCAAGAACGACAGTTGGTCATAAAGGGTCACATCCAGATTTCTTGCAGTCCGAGTTTGGCTTCACCACTGTGTCGTTAATGTTGATGGTCAGGTCACGCTGCGGACAGCCCATTGACTCTTAGAGATACTGTGTATGTCCCTGCTGTGCTACTTCCAAATGGAAGTCTCCCTGGCTCTGAGACAGCTCCTGATCGCCCTCTGGTGGTATGCCTGTAGTATTTGCAATAAGAACACAACAAGTCAATGGGCCCTCTGTTGGTGAATCTGAACGCTGTCGATAACTCTGATGCAAAAGGGATTTTGTGACTGACGCAAAAGGGATTTTTCCCCATAATTTTGTGACAGAGGACGCTAGCACACCCCCAGCACAGTTATATGAGGGGTGGAGGTTTGGTTTAAGAATGGCCAACCAGAACACCTGTTTTCCCTCCCTTTAAATACCAGCGCACCAACACTAGAGGTCTGCGTCCCAGCCAGAGCCTGACGAGGCCTGAGGCCTGACAACAGCCTTTGTTTTTAAATAAGTCATTCAGTGTCAGCCATGGAAGAACAGTGACAGTGTCAGCCATGGAAGAACAGTGACAGTGTCAGCCATGGAAGAACAGTGACAGTGTCAGCCATGGAAGAACTGAAGCGGAACATAGCAAAGAGAGCTTCTAAAAATCCCAAATGAGACTGGGAAGTCTAGCTTGTGGAAGCACTTTGACCTGATCGTGAGTAATAGCCTATAACTAAAGAGCCTACAGGCAATGTAGTCCTTTAAAAAGACCGGCACATCCTCTCTCCTGCAGCATATTGGACTGTTGCTGGACTTTCTTAAAATGCAGGCAAATATTTTATTATTATTTTCTGATTTATTATAATAAATTATTTGCTGGTTTTTGGGGCCGCCGTCGCCCTGCTGTTTGTTTTTAGCCTAATGGATGTGTGTAAAATGCCGAACTGGGCACTCCCCATCAACAAGTTCTTGTTTGCTGTGACTGCTGATTTCCTGTGTTATTATTGTTTTTTTGATAATTGCTCTTATAAGTTATTTGCTGGTGTGGGGCCCCTGCTGCCCTGTTCTGCTGTGCTCTAAGGTCTGGCTTGTGTGCGTAGTTGTGACTAAGTAGGCTATTTGTGTCGTGTGTGTGTTCCAGTTTGAAGGAACATTCAAGATAGGCTTCAATACGTTTATTTTATTTTTTTATTGGCATAGTTAATACATTTCTTTCCCATATTCACAACAGCAACGCTGTGTTTTTAGCCTATGTGTTTGTATTGTAAATCAAAAATAAAATAAGTCAGTTTAGGCCGTGCTGCTGTTTTGTGTGTGTCTTTCAGCACTATTTCTGATATCTTACAGTGAGGAATATAATATTTCAGGTTTTGACTCGGGCTCGGGCTTCAAATGTTGCATTACAGTCGGGCTTATTCTCGGCCAGGCCTGAACGTCACAGACTCGACCTGGGCCCATGCAGACCCCTAACCAACACTATTTCGAATTAGCAATTTCCTGGCACGTCAGTTTTGCACAGTTGCGCCGGGAGTGCTTCACAAGTGAGGAGCAGTTTGCTAGTGCGTGAGGTACAGAGCCGTCAAGGGCAAATCTAGCACTTCAAAAAAGCCCCCAAGGGCCAGTGATGTGAAGGCAGCTAGGGAGGAAGTGGCAGCTGTCATCACTGCCTCATCCTCCGGGGGTCCTTTGAGAACCCCTGCCCAACGTAGGAAGCGGTTCAATGATGTGAAGCGAAGAGGTAAGACAAAATGTGCTGCTTGCCAAAAGGACACAGGAACACAGGGGACGGTTAAAAGCATGTTGTGCAGCCATGGTTCATCAGCCATGGTTTTAATGGATAGCCGTTGTACCCTAGCATCCCCCTGGAAGGCTGTAGGAATGACAGAGTTGGCCAAGATGAAAGAGTCATGAGTAGAGCCTGGATAATTGGCAAACACATGTCACCCTGGAGAGTGCATCACAAACCACCTGCGCACATTTGTGGTTGAATAGTTTTGAAGCTTTCAAGTTACCCATGGATTGGATAATTTTCCTCAATGTGGGAGGTAATTCACTATATTCACACAACATTCTCATGCTATTTCAGATTAATGTGCACAGTGCGCATCAATAAAGTACCCAAATTGCACCGAGCGCCAGCATTTACGTTTAGAGGTGGTCTAGTTGGGTCTTAACGCAAACTCATTATTTGACACCAAACTTGCATAGTGCCGACTGTTTTCATGATATTTCCATAGTCACAACCCCGTTGCACTGGCCAACTCACTGCCACGCAAACGCCTTCAATTTGCACCAAGAGACTGAGGGGTGGGAAACATTCTGCTTGCGACAGACGAAACGTGTAAATGCCAGTGCTAGGGCACAATGCCGCATAGCACCAGCATGAAAATAGGGTCAAATGTGTTTTTTTCAAAACACTGCTGTCATAATTGTGTCTCCATAGGGGTCCAGGTCTGCTAAGGACAGAGGAGGCCTTCTCCCGCTCCGAGAGACGCTCCTCCAGTGACTCCAACAAGGCCTCCAGTGGGGAGGTGTCCCCCTATGACAACAACTCTCCTGTGCTGTCAGACCGCCCGCCGATGACGTGCCAGTTCCGGGGGGACGGGGAGGAGCGCAGCCCCCTCCCGGACAGCGTCTTCAGGGTCCCGGAGGAGCACACACCGTTTGGCTGCGTCAAAGGCCGGCCCAGCGACTCCTCCCTCACACCAGACACTGACATAGGTAAGCTACAGGTAGACGATGTCGCACTGATATTGAGTTCAACTTAAAACACTGCTTTGTTAGGGCTCAGAAACAGGTGTTTTGTTTGTTCCGTTACTAATAGAAACACCACATTAACATACAGATATCTGGGGAGCCTATCATAGAACGCTAAGAGAAGACTTGCGTGACCATCAGTTGATGACAGGTACTGTGTGTTAATCTGTGCACGGCGTTGTAGAGGTGAGATACGTTGATGTGCTGCCGTGTAATGCTTCATCTTTCTCAGGTTGCCATGGGGATATATTGGAGCGCGGCTCCCCGGAGATACTCGGAGGTCACCGCGGTAACGGCAAGCCGCCTGTCCGACGAACTCAAACCTCGTTGGGCCTGCCTGAGTGCAGGCCACACCCCCCGGTGACTCGCTGCAGCAGCAGCCCTCAGGAGTGGAGAGGGCGTCCGCCGCCTCCGGCTGCAAGTCCGTTATTATGTCACAGCCGACCGCACGCCGGCAGCTCAGAGGACCTGGCACTCGGGGCAGGACACCCTCACAGCCCTTCCTCCCAGAGCGGCAGGGCCATCACCAGGGGCAACGGGAGGCCCCCGCCTCCTTACCCTGGACCTCTCAGAGGGGGCCACATCTCTCACTCCACACCTTCCCTCCTCACTCACCAGCCTGGGCACCCGGCCCCCCAGACACTCCCCCAGGGCGGCGGCCCGGAGCCGCAGACTTCGGGGCTAGAGACGGGTCCTCTCGAGAGGAAAGGGCCCCGGGGCCCGGCCTGGCAGACGGAGAGGTGGCAGATATGGCGGCTCATGTCGACAGATAACATGGACACGCTGCCAGAGACACTGGTGTGATGGTCCCACTGGGCGGGACTGGGGAACGGCTCCTTCCATTCTGCCGCTGACTGTGATGTGCCACTGTCTGTCAGTGTGTCCGGGGGGTCAGTGTTGCTGTTGGTCAGTGTCACATTTGTTGCTGTAACATGACTCACCTGAGAACAAAACAGCAATCGCTGTTTGTCAGTTGGATTTTTATACATCGCTACATGTTTGAGACAGGATAATGTTTGACTCACTTATGCCTTCTATCTGTGTTTTGAAGAGCTTATAATTTTGTGTATTTTGTGAATGTATTGTACAGTACAACCAGATCAATAGAGAATGAAAACCAAGCAGTTACAGTATTTCGCCATGTAATTTGTACCCCTCTATCATTTTGTAGAATTAATTGAATGTATACAAAACCTGGTACATGGCCGTTAAATGTAACTTATTTCTTTTTATTTTCTACCCAAATGATTAATGCCTGTAAGTACCTGTGTATTTTTGTGCATCTTTGACTAGATGCATAACTAGCATTTACCAAAAGAAGCATGATATCAATTAATGTTTCTTTCTATTGCCTTTGTGTATTGTGAAGCTGTTTAGCTGCTGTCAAAACAATCTGAATTATATGAGGTTGCACTTATAGTTGGCAGTCTACCTGCACTGACTTCACACTCACTGTTGTGGAGTGAAACGTATTGATTGGTTAGTCGAGCAGCGTACTGTACTTTGCTGTTTTGGTCACTCATTTCATGTCTTTTTACCCATTTCTATTCGACTGCCTAGTTGATTTAATTCTGTTACTGTACACTAGCATAGTAGCACACTAGCATAGTAGTTCACTGTGACCTTACAGTATGTGACCCAGATACTGTATTTTCAATGTCCATTCACTCATCCAAATACAACAGTCCATGTGCGTTTTACTGCCACCTTCTTGACTCAATTATTTGATGAGGAAAAAATCAACTGGAACATTTTTATGTAATAGGCTAATTGTGCAATATTCCGTATAAGTGACCTAGTTTCTCAAGACTTGAGAAGTGGTTATGATTATGATGTATGCTCCTGTGTTTCAAAATTCCTTTTTTTAATGTGTGGAATGTTTGCCTCTTAGTAATTACTGTGTACATGCCTCCTATGCTGTAGTTTCCCTGGAGTCACTGTGCTTGCCTGTCTGTCTGTCTGTCTTGTATCTACAGTAGACATACTGTACAGTAATTGCAGTGAGATGACAATGTTATTGTTTCATTGGTTCCCAGAAACATCCGTTTTGTGATGCTTTTTACATCCAATCAAGCTGCTTTCCAACTGGCAAGTCCAACTCTTCCACCTCCCAACTCCCAATCAGCTACTGAAGTCTATTTAAATTAGACTGAAGGAATAAATATATCAAGTGTTATCAGCCTCTGTGTAAAACAAAACAGACAATGAACCTGGGTTGAAACGTGCTATTGTGATTTTTTTTTTCTCCAAAAATGTATTTTAATCTGTCTCTCCAATTCTTAATAATGCATGATTTCAGCTGCACAACAGTTGTTCAGAATCCGTTTCAAAAAAGGTCAGAAACTCATGTCGCTCCTGCTCCACTGAAGCAGAGTGGAAGGTGGATGTTTTTGCAGTTTCTCAGACACCATAAATATGTAATAGTGTCAGATCACAATAGAAGTGCAGGACCCGGAGCTGTCTGCTCTCCCCCAGGCCGCTGCTCTGCCACCAGGACGGGACCGGGCTGCGGGTTCCCAGGCGCATGGAGGTTGGCCTCTGGACCACAGGCAAGCTAGCGCTCACGAGCATGACCGTTACTGACCATTCATCCTTAGAGCTTTTTCAGAGTTTTCTCTGAAAGATTTGAATCCTCAGCAGCCTGCCTAATGGTGAGTAGCTTCTACTCTACCCATATACATCTTGTTTGAAGTACAGTAGGCAAAATGTTAATAGTGTGTAACGTGTCAAATATGCATGCTGGAAAACCTTGTTAGTGCACAGGTACAGTTATGGTTTGTGATGCTTGTGGGAATTTACTCTCTTTTGCACAATTTTAACCAAATCTAACCTTGTTTTTTGTGTGTTTTTGGCTGATGGCGAGACATCGGCTCTACTGAGTGTGACAAGGTAGCTGGTGTGACCATTTCCCCCTAGAGACAGTAGGTGTAACTACACCCTCACCCCCTCCCCTCAGAGAAATCAGGGAGTTCATTGAGTGCTAAAAAGGTGGCATTGTCTTCAATGTGTTCATTGTCACAGGGATTGTCCAATATTCCGTCCCTTGCTCGCTTGCTCGGTCTGTTTTGTTAACCCTTGCACTATAGATTCCGACTAGCAAATAGAGGGTTTTCACGGCCGGCCATGTTGGTGGTTTAAGCTTGGGTTTAGCAGGTGTAAGCTCAGGTTTAGGCTAACGACTAGATAGATAAGTAGATAGATAGGTCTATCTACCTGTCTATTGATCTATCTAGCTAGCTAGCTAGCTACATTCAGTAGCTTCAACCTCCAACTTGGCCGACTGATGACTGGCCGTGAAGACCCTCTATAGAGCACTGATTTTTTCACTAAATGGCACAAATCCAGTGATATCCACTCATGGAGCTATTATGGTATTCACTAGCCTGGCTTCCAGACCCTAATCACGTGATCTCACATGCTGTTTGTCTATGGTGGAGAGAGATCACGATCGCAAAGCCAGGCTAGTGGATATCAGTGGATAAGTGCCATTTAAGTGCAAAACAGTGCTTTTCATATAAAAAGTCGGGGGCTGCAACTGTAGCCACCTCAGAGAAAAGGGTTTCATATTTTGAAAATTGTGTTCACTTCGGTGAATAACAAAATAATATTCTCTGTAGATGCGGTAATGTAGACCGAGTGAAAAAGTATATTGTGCAAAGAATGGTTCCTGGCAGGGCGCTATACCGGGGTATAGCCCTGAATAGTATAGCAGACCTAGCCTAGATATATGGATGTAATAGCTAGCCTAGCTACAGTATGCATAGCTAATGCTAAGTGTTTGGTGTCGCAGCTTCATGTTCAAGTTCACTTTAATCAGTGCACACGGCACAGCGAAACCCATTGCATCCCGCGAGGCAGATCTTAAGCTCTCCCAGCCCTCTCTCTCTGCTTCTCGCTGCCAGGGAACAGAGCGGCAAGTTTGACAGTCTTGTACTAGAAAGAACTCCCTGACTCACTCCGGTGGAGAGGAAGAGTTTATTCAAGGCTATACTGTCAGACTGGTATATGCCTATACTTCAGTGGAGGCTCGTCCATTGAGGCAGGGGAGGACAGTCCTCAGTTTTTGGAGAGAAGAGAGGGATTAAAATATAAATATATGAATTTATTTATTCATAATTAATATTATCTCAGTTTTGTTCATAAAGCAGTTTTCTCTATGGATAAAAACCCATTATTGAAATTCTAAAGCTCCAACAGTGACATCTATAACATGCAGCTGGAGGACCCATAGATATCTATGGAAGGGAGGCTAATTCCCGCAAATAACCGCAAGGGAGGACAGTACTCCGGCCCTGTCTGAACAGGATTCAGATATTGACATTTTGTTAGTCCAATCACATTCCAGATTCCAGATTTACCACAGTGAAGGCCGATTGGGTCGGCGTTGATGTCTGTGTTTCTCTTCCCTGTGCCATTGGAGACATTTTGTGTGTTCGTAGCTCCGTAATATAATACATCCGAAAGTATTATGGGACATATTATACATCAAACTGTTTGTCTATTTGTCTTGATTCTAGCCATCTAAATATCTAAGCTGACATAAATACTTTTTAAGCTAGAGTCGTCTGAACATGACAGTTCCACTGGCTGGCTATAGCCGGTAACGTTAGCTACGAGGTGCACGTCAGGCTACGACATAGGCAGGCGCGCAGATTGGCTGGAGGCGCAAACTGTCGGCAACTCGTCCAAAACATTTCTATAGACTGGGTCGCAACCACACCGGATCGGAGAAATCCACAGCCTGGCTCCTGCTTGCGTGATAATTGATCGCTTTGCCGTGCTTATTCCTCATCCAGTGATGGATGGGTGGATGGAAAACTTTCAAATGAATGTTCATATTGCTGTGATAATTGTAGCTGTAGCAACATAAGAGTGGCAGCTTTGACAGCATCCCAAATGAGCTAATCCCATAGCTGTACCATTGCTAGCTAGCCATGAGCGAACTGTTGGATACTGCATTTACTGTGCAACGTATTCCATTGTCCAGTTGTCAAATCTATTTGCCAACAAACTGTTTGAGAGCCAGCACACCTCAGTGTCCCCTAATCAAAAACATTTTCATTTTCAAAAAACATTTTCCATGTATCACCTAACCTCTCCAGCACCTCACCAATATCCATTATTTTCTCTCTTTAGAGAAAAGTACAATCCATTACAACAACTATTGCTTACAATGTTTTTTTGTTGTTTTGTAACATTTTATCATGAATATGATAAATAAATGCTGCATGTAGTTAAAGAAAGTGTTATTCAGTTTTTCATAGGCTAAAATTGACTGTAAATCCACTTCAAAGTTGATATTTCAAATAATAACTGACTGAGGGAAAGTGCCCCCCCGGCGCCCATGGGCGGTTCGCCTCTCTTCCTCCTGTCCTCCTCAGTTTTTTGAGTCACCAGCCGCCACTGCTATACTTGGACATGCATCAAATAAACTGAACTATAGTTTAATTTAATATTATGTATACATTAATATATCCTGCACAATAATTGAATTAGCTCTTACCCCTGGGTTAGTTAACTGGCTATCAGTCTTATTGTGAAACTTTGCAATTTGCCATTAGCAGACAGCATCATAGTTGACAAAAGCACACGTGCATCATTGGAATTTCAATAATTTATTTGGGATTTAACGTTTAAAACTGAACATGGAAACTCAATACTACCAGAGTACATTTCAACCTGCTACCATCAATGCCCCCATGACAATGTTTTGCAGAAATAATGATTTGGTGTTATAAATTATAAAAGGAGAATAACCCCCCCATGACTTTACATATCAAGCCCCTCTGCACAACACTGCAATTCAAGGCCTTAGGACAAGTGAGTTTGATCAAGCGAAGATGTCATTGTGAGAAGTAGGCTATGTAAATACATGGCATAAAAAGTTGTTGGTACTGTAGGCCTACATCTTTATTGTCCCAGAGGGTAATAGTTGTGCATAAAGGCCATCAGCATTAAGCCAGGCTTGACCTGGTATAGTTAACTATGACCTACAGTACATTTAGGTAATTTACTTGAATAGCCACAAGAGGGTAGCATGACCAAGATAAATATCCTTCTTACTTGTGTTTGCTATGCATTCCCTGCATTGCCTAATAAGCAGTGACAACATGGACATATTCAATCATGGAAAATGGTTTAAAAATGTTTTACCTCTGTTATTTACTAAATGTCTCTACATCTGTCTCTCTCTCTCTTTGTATGTCTCTCTCTCTCTCTCTCTCTCTTTGTATCTCTCAACCATTGAAGGATGTTACTGTAATGTGCCATCTGCAATCTTTCAGTGTTCATTCAGTCTGCAAGTGGGTGGGTATTATATGTGATTATATTATAAGTCATACGGTTCTTAGGTGAAGCAGTTGCCAAAATAGGCAACATCTGGCTTCTGTTGTCATAACAAAGCAGTCTCCTTGTTGGGCAAAGCCATGGGGATTTCCTCAACACTGAGAAATGTGGTTAAACTTTGTGGGCCCTATCTGTCTCCACAGCAGGGGCTGGCCTGGGCTGGCCAGCTTGACTTCAGCCACCCCGGAGCCCCCCTCTGACCAGGCAGTAGAGACAGGACAGGATGTCTGGAGGTGTTTTAAAGAGGATTCAACCACATGCCTGTTTACTTCTCTTCTCCATCTGCACCACAGAACAAAACAGCCCTCGCCCGCGCTTCATCCAAACTCAGCCCTCTTAACAGCTAACAGGCCAGGCCTCGAAAAGCAGGCCAGTGACTGTCCCCCTTCAACCCCAGAGATTTGCCTCACCAAAAGCTTGGGATCAATCTCAATTTGATTTCAGGTCTTATCTGTGCTCTCAAATATTTGATTTGGTTTCAGGTCTTATCTGCCCGGCGCAGGCGCGTCCCACCTGACGGTCTGGGAGCAGCAGTGGGAGACCTCCTCAGGGAGTCGGTCCAGTCTGCCCTGGCCCACTGGCATCAGGAGCAGCTGCAGGGAGGACAGAGCAAGGTCGCGAGCTGGACGAGGCTGGACCACCTGGGAGCCCGAGAGCTCCCCTCCTCCTGGAGGACTGACCTGGCAGGAAAGACATCAGCGCTTCATCTACAGTATGGTATAGTACAGTCTCAATGTATTATTTCAGTGATTGTCTATTTTGAGTGACCTTGTTTTTTTTGAGTGACCATGAAAGCTTTTTTGAGTGACCTTGAAAGTTGGTTTTTGAGTGAAAGCTTGTTTTGTACTGGAACTATGTCTGTGATGGAGATCGATACTGGAACCCTTTCTCATCTTCAGTCACATGACATTCCTCCTTTAGGAAGTAAACACTTGGTTAAAGGTGCCACAGACAACTTTTTCGTTTTGCGACGATCAGACTAAAATGTGCCTGTGCACGTTACTTCTGTCTCATGTTAGCTATGTTAATGGATATGCAAATTGTGTAATTGTACCCGGTGCAGACGGTAGCAGACAGAATTTGCGAGGCTAGAAGGAACCTATCTAAACGCAGATGGTGTCATTTTTCTATAACCATTACATTGTGAAATCTATATTTATTTCATAATGATATGTTAAATCAAAAAAACTCTCGGTAAGCTTTAAGGTTACACAATTTTTGTTAAGGAAAAGATTTTCAGATTAAAGGATTAGCAATGATTGTGTTAAGTTTATAAACTCATGGACTCAATTGGTCTAAAAGACCAATTATGCTTAAAGGACCAAAACTGAGAAATTGAGGAGCTTGACTTCAGAATACCAAGGCTTTCAGACATGTTAAAGTAATTACGTTCACCAAAACCTTCCCTTTTGAAAGACTGAGGGAGGGATCTCTCAGGAAACCCAGTTTCTAGATAATTTCATCACATAGATAAAAGTACCGTAATTCAATCACAAGGGAACCAGTTTCTTTTGAATTAAAGAAAGGATTCAGTGTGGAGCTTTTTTTTATGTTTTGTAATTATATATTCCATTGAAGTCATCCTGGAGTTTAGCAGAACACATACCGCATCAAATGATCTGCCTAAACTCTTGGCTGACGCTGACAGCCATTTTCTGTGTTTGCCAGGCCCCTGGTGAGAGGGGAGACACCGGCACTGTGGGGCATCGACCCAGACTGCCTGATCTTATTCACTCCATCTGCCACACCTCATGCTCCACTTGGCCAAGGTTTGACCACCCCACCCGCCCGCCCCCCCACCCCACCCCCCAAGGTCTACTGGAGTGAACAGTGAACTAAGTACAGTACTGTACTGTATGTCTCCATACAAATGAAACCTTGATCTAGCACCATTTTCACATTCACTATGATCACATTCAGTATACTTCACATTCAGTGAGTGTAAGCGTGTGCGTACTGCATGTGTGAACTGTTTGTGTGTTTGTCTGGTTAGTGCTCGGTACATACAGGTACTACAATCATACTTTCCTGGTTAACGTGTTTACAATCCATCCTTGAGAGCACATGACAAAGCATTCTGCTTGAAATGCACAGGTGTGGAATTGGAGGAGTTCGATTTGGGTCAATCGCAATATACTGTATCAACGTTTTGGCAACTGAAACTAGGCAGTTATTTCATTACTTAATTCATTAATTAATTGATTAATTGTTGTTTTAGAAAAAGTTGTCAGACTACTCTATCACAGTCATCGAAAGGCAGTTCCTTACGGACAGAAACTGTCCAGATACTGTGAAGCCTTCCAACTCTTTAAACAATCAGAGAATTGTGCAACTCAAACAAAGACTGGCTCCCCGTCAGATACAGAAATATCGTGTATCCAGATGTTTTTGTCCTGAGCAGTCAACCTCTTGTTAACAACTATTTTCAAAGGCTTGACTTAGTGAACAGATGTTCTCCTCAATGCTACCTCCCAAAAGTTACAGCACTGCAGAGCTGGGCTGGAATGTTGCTGAGCAACCTTTGTTTATTCACACTCATTTTGTAATGTGTTTGAGTCATCAATGAAATATGAATGTGCTACAGTGTTGAGAAACACCATCAGGTTTATGCATGTCGGTTTTGGCACTGATACTGTAGACCATTGAGTAACTGTGTGCTATCTTGAGTTGAGAATGTATCTGACCTACAATAATAGGTTAATGTTATCTGGCTCACTCAAACTCTTTACAATCCTTTCCGCCATTACAGATTTGCCTGACACATGTAAATAAATCATTAAGGATAACAACTGTACTCACAGTCAGATTAAACATTCACAAAGAGCAGCTGGCAGCATTTGCAGGAGACAACATGCTGTAGGCTATATTAGTTAACATTCAATTAATTTCCCTTATTTCACTATTAATGCTGACTGTATTGGTACTGTAGGAAAACCGATGGGGCTCAAAGTAGAAGACACTCTGAATCTAGTCCAAACATATAATCAAATGTTTTACTCTTCAAAGAAAATCCATGTGTTTGCAGGCAATAATTAAGCATGAAGATATGCCTTGATAATAAGCAGTCATTTCATTTTACTGGAGGTGCAGAAACAGGGGGGGAATTCCTCAAGGTTAGGTCAGGCCTATAGCAGACATGTCTAGGAACATTGTCTCCATATTCATATGGATGTCCTGTACTCGCCCACCAGTGATCCCTGATATGATATGACTGCGGAAACCATGAGATCATTTATTTTCAGATGCTGTCACCACTCCCACAGGGTAGACACCAGCCATTACAAGGGAAGAAACCCAATTCTCCCTCGTCTTAATAGCGATGTTCCTCCGCTGTCTGCCTGCCGGCCTCCGCGGGTCCTTGGGAAGATCCGGATGCTCCATACCCTTGTTCGTCCCCCTGCCCCGCCCTCCGTGTCTCTGTCTGCTGTGGTGCCTCAGTATGGAGCTGCCCAGGGCCATGTGGGATGATAGATCATTTATCCCTGTTATCAGGGCCCTGATTCAAAACAGAGCTCACTCCTCGGCCAACGCATTGCTCCCTGCTCTGCGATGCTGTCTCCATTTTTTTTCATTTATTTATTGATGGATTAAAACACAAAAAGAATCCAAAGGATAACATGAGAAAGTGTGAACTCTTATTTCCATCATGGTCCTGGAGCTGATCAACACATGCTGTACATATGACACAAACACATCGGTTTAAAATAAAAATAAAAACTAAACCTCAGAGCTAAAACCTGAACATCACACATTAAATTAAAAACGGTTAGAATCCCATTCCTATTTCAAGGGGAGGTATTCTACTCTATCCATGAGCCACTTCCTGATGTTCCTCTTAAAGCTGTGGAGGCTCAAGCTCTGCTTGAAGGGGACAGGCAGCTTGTTCCAATCCTGGGCTCCAGAGTATACAAGGGAGCACTGGCCTATCTTGGTATGTAATTTAACTTGCTTAAGGTTCGCTATGCTTGATCTGGTTCTGTGGCTATGGGATTCACTGACGGGGCCGAAGTAGTTCTGAAGATATTTAGGGGCCCTGTGGTTAACGATGTTATGCACTACATTGAGTCTGAGCTTTGTAACTCTGGCCTCCACAGGAAGCCAGTTGAGCTCCTGGAAGTGTCTCTTCCCTACGTGAATGTAGGGGCTTAGACCCATTACCACCCTAACAAGTTTATTTTGAGATATTTTAACTTTCTTTTTTATGGTCCCCGTCAGCCCCCCGAACCATGCCACGCTAGAATAGTCAAAGTGGCAGAGCACTAGACTATTTGCTAGTAGCCTAAGACTCTCTGCTAAGGAGGTTGGCTTTTCTTGCTAAGTACCTGGTGCTGGCGTTGACTTTTCCCAGTACCTGGGTGGCCATAGCCTCCCCGTCTAGACTCCCATCCAGCATACAGCCCTGATACTTCACCGATGGTTTTGCTGCTATGGTTACAGAACCTTACTGGATTTTAAACTCCTGAGCCTGGACTTGAGCTGAAAAGTACTGCCTCTGTCTTACCTAGGTGTAGTGAAAGCTTGTTGTCTGATAGCCAACTGCTGACCCTTGCGAGTTATTCTCCTAGCAGCTGTTCGAGAGTGCTCTGATCTTTGTGTGAGACCAGCAGGGCTGAGTCATCTGCAAACAAGTTACATGAGCATGCTGCTGACATGTCATTTTATATACAGTAAAAAAAAAGAAGCGGCTCTAAAATGCTTCCTTGTGGGACCCCACATTCTATGGGCTTGGCGTCTGACATAGTGCCACTAACCTCAACACGCTGTACCCTGTCAAATATGTATTAAGAGAACCAACTGACCACTGTCTCGGTCATACCCAAAGCCTTAAATTTGAGGAGCAGTAGGTCGTGGTTCACTGTGTCAAAGGCCTTCTGCAGGTCCAGAAGTACTAGCCCACACAGTTTACCTGAGTCCATTCCCTCCTGATACTGTCTGTGAGATATAGAAGGCATGTGTAAAAGGCTGTAATGCCAGTTCCCTAGGGACAAAGTATTCACATAAGCAGCCTGGTCCTGTGTAAACCTGCAGGGCAGATGATAGGCTGTGTGTGTGTGTGTGTGTGTGTGTGTGTGTGTGTCAACCAGGTGTGTGTGTGTACACACCCTGAATAAGGGGAGTGTACAGACAGAATAACAAAACAACTTCCAACCTCTTGTCTACTCTCTCTGTCTCTCCGAATGCAGCCATCTCTCGCCTGTTGGACGGACACACTACACAGGATTCACCTCGGAGACGCAAACACGTGGACAGTGGCCATGGGGAAGCAGGTAAGAGCAGCGATACAGCCAGACACAGGCACTGCCCTGAAACTGGCTTCTGATCCATTCTAAACCTTAAGTGTGAATCTCTCAGCAGTAAAGTGGTCAAGATGATTATCATAAAGGCAGCACAGACTGCAGGGTCACTGAGCTGTATACAAGTGCTGAAAGACAAGTGCTTAGCCAGATAGTGATTAGAGATTACATACGGCACAATAAACCATACGGAGGCATCAAAAACCCGGCACGGTTATCAACTCAGATGTTAATATTAAGATACGTAATTTATAATTGAATAATTCCCGTGTGGGAAATTTGGGGTTTCAGCAGTGGAAAAGAGAACATACATAGATAATATACATAATAGAGATAATTAAATTACAAGGAAAAATAAATGTGTGTCTCCCTGAGAGATCGGGTGAGAAGTTCAGTCATCCGGGAGAGACTCGGAGTAGAGCCGCTGCTCCTTTGCGTCGAAAGGAGTCAGTTGAGGTGGTTCGGGCATCTAGTGAGGATGCCTCCTGGGCGCCTCCCTAGGGAGGTGTTCCAGGCATGTCCGGCTGGGAGGAGGCCGCGGGGTAGACCCAGGACTAGGTGGCGGGACTACATCTCCGCACTGGCCTGTGAGCGGCTAAAGATTCCCCAGGCAGAGCTGGTTGATGCTGCTAGGGAAAGGGATGTCTGGGGCCCCCTGCTGGAGCTGCTGCCTCCGCGACCCGACCCCGGATAAGCGGATGAAGATGGATGGATGGATAAATGTGTGTGTGTATATATATATATATATATCAGTTGAGGCTCGTCCATTAAGGCAGGGGAGGACAGTCCTCCTCAGTTTTTGGAGAGAAGAGAGGGATTAAAATATAAATATATGAATTTATTTATTCATAATTAATATTATCTCAGTATTGTTCATAAAGCAGGTTTTCTCTATGGATAAAAACCCATTATTGAAATTCTAAAGCTCCAACAGTGACATCTATAACATGCAGCTGGAGGACCCATAGATATCTATGGAAGGGAGGCTAGCCTCCCTTAGGGCGGGTTCTTTTCTCTTAAATCAATGTAATGCCTTTTTTCTTGCTAATTTGTGATTGGCCAAAAAGCTGAAAAATAACCGCAAGGGAGGACAGTACTCCGGCCCTGTCTGAACAGGATTCAGATATTGACATTTTGTTAGTCCAATCATATTCCAGATTCCAGATTTACCACAGTGAAGGCCGATTGGGTCGGCGTTGATGTCTGTGTTTCTCTTCCCTGTGCCATTGGAGACTTTTTGTGTGTTCGTAGCTCCATAATATAATACATCCGAAAGTATTATGGGACATATTATACATCAAACTGTTCGTCTATTTGTCTTGATTCTAGCCATCTAAATATCTAAGATGACATCAATACTTTTTGAGCTAGAGTCGTCTGAACATGACAGTTCCACTGGCTGGCTATAGCCGGTAACGTTAGCTACGAGGCGCCCGTCAGGCTACGGCATAGGCAGGCGCGCAAATTGGCTGGAGGCGCAAACTGTCGGCAACTCGTCCAAAACATTTCTAGAGACTGGGTCGCAACACCGGATCGGAGAAATCCACAGCCTGGCTCCTGCTTGCGTGAGAATTGATCGCTTTGCGGTGCTTATTCCTCATCCAGTGATGGATGGGTGGATGGAAAACTTTCAACTGAATGTTCATATTGTTCTGATAATTGTAGGCTATAGCAACATAAGAGTGGCAGCTTGGACAGCATCCCAAATGAGCTAATCCCATAGCTGTACCATTGCTAGCTAGCCATGAGCGAATTGTTGGATACTGCATTTGCTGTGCAACGTATTCCATTGTCCAGTTGTCAAATCTATTTGCCAACAAACTGTTTGAGAGCCAGCACACCTGTGTCCCCTAATCAAAAACATTTTTCATATATCACCTAACCTCTCCAGCACCTCACCAACAATATCAATTATTTTCTCTCTTTAGAGAAGAGTACAATCAAGACCAAGATAAATATCCTTCTTACTGCTTACAATGTTTTATTGTTGTTTTGTAATATTTTATCATGAATATGATAAATAAGTGCTGCATGAAGTTAAAGAAAGTGTTTTTCTTATGCTAAAATTGACTGTAAATCCACTTTAAAGCTGATATTTCAAATAATAACTGACTGAGGGAAAGGGCCCCCCGGCACCCATGGGCGGTTCGCCTCTCTTCCTCCTGTCCTCCTCAGTTTTTTGAGTCACCAGCCGCCACTGATATATATATATATATATATATATATATATGAAGGTTAACGGTTAAAGTTCCAATGATTGTCACACAGCTGAGTGTGTGAAATTTGTTCTCCGCATTTGACCATCCCCTGGGGGAGCGGTGAGCAGCAGCGGTGCCGCGCTCGGGAATCATTTGGTGATGTAGCCCCCCAATTCCAACCCTTGATGCTGAGTGCCAAGCGAGGAGGGAATGGGTACCATTTTTATAGTCTTTGGTATGACTCGGTTGGGGATCGAACTCACGACCTCATATACATACATAAGCATACACACATGCACACACTGTATGCATAGATATAGATACAGTATAGAATATTGGTGGAGGAGGCACAGTTCTTCTTTAGCCATGTCCACTGACACACTAGATAAATAGACACACACTAGACTAGAGAAATAGACACTCATTAGACTAGAGCATGGGTTCCCAAACTTCATCAATGTGGGCCTCCCCTCTGAAAACAGTGACACACCCGCGCCACCCCAATTTGTCCATTTTGCAAGGCAGCGTCAGCTAGCCCATAACATTACACAGCTAAGTTAGCTCGGTGGCACCTGCTGCTAGTTAACGTTATGACGTTTTCGCACAATACATTCATGCCAGCGGGGGGAGGCTCTCTCTGCACAATCCACAAATTTAGTACACATCTCTCCCATTATTTATTTTGATCTTCTGACCTTTAAAATCACGTTTCATTCATTAACAACATAGACATTTCAAAAATAAAAAACATGTTTTTCCTTCTTTTTTTTCTAACCATCCCTCCACGCCTCCCCTGAATTTATTTGGGGCCCCCCAGGGGAGGCCCGCCTCACAGTTTGGGAATGCGTGGACTAGAGAAATAGACACACACTAGACTAGAGAAATAGACACTCATTAGACTAGAGAAATAGACACTCATTAGACTAGAGAAGTAGACACTCATTAGACTAGAGAAATAGACACTCATTAGACTAGAGAAATAGACACACACTAGACTAGAGAAATAGACACTCATTAGACTAGAGAAATAGACACTCAATAGACTAGAGAAATAGACACTCATTAGACTAGAGAAATAGACACTCATTAGACTAGAGAAATAGACACTCATTAGACTAGAGAAGTAGACACTCATTAGACTAGAGAAGTAGACACTCATTAGACTAGAGAACTAGACACACACTAGACTAGAGAAATAGACACTCATTAGACTAGAGAAATAAACACTCATTAGACTAGAGAAATAGACACTCATTAGACTAGAGAAATAGACACTCATTAGACTAGAGAAATAGACACTCATTAGACTAGAGAAATAGACACACACTAGAGAAATGCACTGTACTTGAGTTAATGACTGAGCAGCTGTTCCTGACGGGAAAGAAGGGTGTGTGTTTGTTGTGTAAGTAAGGGAGAAAGAAGGGTGTGTGTTTGTTGTGTAAGTAAGGGAGAAAGTGCGTCTTCAGTTAGAGGGGGCGTGGAGTCTGCTGTAACCGAGCATGTCGAGTCTTGTGTGAACCTGAATCATATTACTGACGGGTCCTGATACCAGGTACCACGAGGGCCAATTTGGTCGCTAGCAAGAATGCATACTTCATTTTTGGATCAGGGAGTTATTCGGCTGCTGTACTTCAACACAGATTTTCCGTTTCATGTAATTTTACACCAAAGCTTATGATTTGAAATAAAAAAAACATGCCGTTTCTCTTAGCTGTGGTGCATATTGGTGGGAATATGAGTGGTGCCACGTTATTCTAGGAAAGGACTTAGAATGTGCCCAAAAAAAAAAAACGGTTTAAGTGGAACTCTGGTGAATTCATTTTGGTTTTCAGTAGTTTTCCTTGTGCTCATCTTAAATATGTGGATGTGCTCTCTTTCTGAGACTCAATTTTCCCCTTATTCTAAAGAGACTTGAAACAGTAGTATTTTCTCTCAACATTTAATCTGTTGTGCCCTGGGTAATTGAATTGCATTCAGTAAGTTTTTTTTTTTTCTCATTATATGGACAGGGTAGAGAAGAGGCTTGTATGTATATGTTATTATGTGCCTGAGTGCTATTGATGGTCTTAGGATTTTCTGTTTACATTAAGCAGTGAGAATTATAGATGACCTTACTGCATCACTTCTGAAGCGACAACACTGCCTCTTCTCTCTGTGATAGATGGCTCTGATGTGTCCACCCCCAGAGAGAGTCTTGAGAGCTGAGGGTGCCAGGTCCATTATGACCTGTGAGGTCCCTGGTGTTGTGACAGTGCAGGCATCTGTGTTGATGTGAGCCCAGAAGTGTTTCTGCTCTAGACCTGCCCATGGAAAGAGTCAGTCAGTCAACGCAATGTGTGGTCAGACGCTCCTCTGCTGTTGGATGGACCCCGTTCATCCAACAACGATCTGCTCTTGCTGGGATAGGAATGGTCAATTTCAATTAAAAACTCGATTCCAGAAAACAAGTTCGAGGAATGTGTCCGACACAGCTTGAAATTGTACTGAGCCAAAGCAATAAAGTTCTCAATACAGTTTCCAGGTCTGATAGTGAAGACTTTCCACAGTGTCACAGCTCCCCGTGCACCACGGCAAAGACGCAGGCCCACTCTGAGTAGCAATAGCTATAATTTACGCGCCGCGTCGTCTATCAGCGATGACCATTCTCTGGATAAACCGGCACCGTTCCCAGCATGGGGCCTGGTTATGTTTTGACAAGCCTTATCGCCTGGGCTTGTGGTGGGAAGAGCAGGCAGCCAGGAACAGCTGGGCCTGCAGCCCTGGGCCCTGGCGGCGCCGCCAGCCTGGGAACTGGACGAGCTGCCGGAGCCCGGCACAGCAGATGTTCCCCCTCTCTCCCAGCAAGCCTCACCTTTGTTTACTGTTCATCTCCCGTATAAGAGGTGCAGTCTGGACGTGTTCGCACGAGTGTGCTGTAAACACGGTATACTGCATGATCAGATTATATAGTAGCAGTCTGCTAAGAGAGGAAACCGCTGAGAGAGGAAATTGTGTTGTTGATTATGACGGTGAATGAAACCATTTGGATTTCCTATACCGCATTCCTCGTACACAGGTGAATAATCGGACTGGTTATCTGATTAGCCGATAGTTAATTCCAGTTAGCATGCTGCTTGATAAAAACATAAAACTAATATTTTCCCCGAGTCAAGGCGAAGCTTTCAGAAGCTGGAAGCAATTACAGGGCTCTCCAAGCAGCAAAGAATGTGGCTGGCTCTCGCCACAGCCCTACAAAAGAAGGATAGATTTTTTTTAGGAAAAAACTAAAGGCCAGCAGGCATTGGCTAAGGGCTGTGGTGGAACTAAACACAACACATGACCTTCCTTTTCCCAAAAGTTGTCCACTCTTTCTCCCATTTCGACTATGAAAACAAGAGGCATTCAATATCGCATTGTGCTGCTACAGACCGCAAACTTCAGCGTGCAACTCATCCATGTCCTCTCTGAAAACGAGTTATACACTGGATGATGGGAATGTGACCTTGCATTAAAAAAAAAACTTGTATGTGCTTTTGGGATGTTTATGGTCTTGAAGTCACCGGTGGTCAGAGTTGGCTGCCCTGTACTAAACAGTTCATTCCTGACACCATGCTGTGAAATGACCTCTGACCTTTATATGGGTCATTTACCAGGACCATGGAAGACCAGCAGAGCTACTGGTATACAGACGTACCTCCAAACTCTCGCAGGGATCCGTCGCAGGGAAAACGGTAGAAATACAACAGCGTGGCTCTGTTAACCGCTGTTAAAGCCTCTGTATGCGACTACAATGCAACCTTGTGTAGAGATGTGTCAAGTAGGGAATATCCCACCCTATAGCAGAGTGGAAATCCCCACCTAGCGCTGATCTGTCAGAAGGAACAGCAGATTTATCCCCCGACTGAGCACTCTCTCCGACGGCTGTGTCGGGCCAGATCGTCGCATGTTGTTGGTTGGCTGCAGCCCTGAGGGGGAGCAGGGAGGAGTTGGCAGCCGAAGCTGCTGGCGCTGGCAGGGTCACGGCCGCAGAACCCAATCAAGGCGTGGCACGCTCAGCGGAGGAGAATTATTTCCAGGTCAACGGCTGCTGTAGTGCCCTATACGCACGCCCGGCTCCGCGATGCATGCTCACGGCTGTGCACATCGAGTGTTCTCTAATGGCACACATGGCATTTATTTACTCAGTGGTAAACAAACAAATCAAAAAAAGAAAATTAATCACCAACCAGGGATAGGGAGGACTGCTCTTATTCACATCTGATCTAATGACTATATGATAATATTGTATGACTCACTGAACAGTGATGCACTCAGGGGGATCTCTTAGGAGGCGGAATATATAAATATTCAATCAGGCCCTAGGATGAGTCTGTGACGTTTAATACAAATGGAGCTTTTACTCGTCCCGGCCCTGTTCTGCAGACAACCGACTGACTAACGAGGCACAACGTCGCTCCCTCCTCCCAGATCGCGCGCCTTTGAATTCCCTCCCTCGTTTACCGGGTCTACTGTATGATCTGATGAGCAGCGTTTGTTGGAGAGGGTCTATTGTGTGGGGTGAGTGAGGACCTACGGAGCTGTGCGTGCGTGTGCGTGCATGTGTGTGGGTGTGTGTGTGTGTGGGGAAGGGGGGGGGAGGCAGCCATGCAGCAGAGCCCAGAGGAATGACCCCATCTGTCTGCTGCCTGGTTATGATGAGCAGGGGGCGCCCCGTCACAATGAAGTCCCCCAAGGTTTCCCGCTCCCCGCTTTGTCTGCCCATTTGCCGTGTCTTTTGTCTCACGAGTGGGGAGGGCGGCACCGGGAGGGGGGGGGGGGCAGGAGCACGTCCCCCGGCGTTAATGGAGGCGGCGTCCATAAAATAGCAGAGTGGAGGTTCCGCTTCCCTGATACGTTTCACTGGGAGCTGAGGGAGGAAGGGAGGGTCACAGGCAGGCAGGGAGGGAGGGAGCCAGCGAGGTTGATCTGTTTTGTTTGGAGGCTGAGTTTCATTCATGTGCCTGTGACATACAGTAGCTGCTCTGAAGCATCCATGGGAGTTCTTGTCCCATATATTTCACCTCCGCTAGGACCACCCGGGACCACGTGAGTAAGGCCTGACTCCTACTGAATCCGATGCCTCAGTGGGACAGTTGTTGTCATCAGTTAATGTAAATTATGACAATTATTGAGTTTGCAATTGCACATCTTCCTCAATATGTTAGCTAGGGTATGGAGGTAAGGATTCCGGTATATGGTAATATTTGCTCACTATAAATTGGTTTGATAGGAACGAGTGATTTGTCATTGCTTATGTTGTCTTCCAGATTGACATTTTGATATAGCTAGCTCGTTGTACACAGATGAGAAAGATTAGCTGATGTTGATGCTCATGCATCTGGGAAGGGGTGAGTCCAGTTATACACCATCCTTTTTATGGTCTACTCTGTGGTGTCTGGCCACTCCCTACTACACATCCCTGGTCACCTAACAACAAAGAAGACAGCTTCCTACTAAATCTGCTTCATAGGACGCACGTGCACCCGTTAATAACCAGACTGAACCAAGAGGACTGGGGAAACCCCCCCCCCCCGCCCCCCCGTGACTCAGACATGTGCTTCAGAATGAGGGATAAATCCAGCTCTGGCTCTTTTCACTGCTCCTACTCATATCCGGTCCATGAATGCAACTTAACACCGCACCACCGATAGAAACGCTTCTGGCTACCAACGGCCTTATTCAGAAATGCATGAATATTCATTTGTTTGGAATCTTTTGCTATATTGGTGGTAGTCAGCAGAGCACAGGATATAGAGTATTTGTTTATCTATAGAATGACTGATATATATTTATACTATGTTCAGCAATAGAGAACTCCAGGTTAGATTCCATTTTCAATGTATATTTATAGAATTCATTTAAATCTCATGAGGATGCAAATCACAGAGCTGTTCCTCAGAAAACGGTGTGACTGCTTTGTGAGTCAGGCGGGATTGTGGATCAGGTTGGATTGCAAGTGGGCGAGGTGGAGACAGCCTGACAACCGCAGTCCAGACATGTTCTTTTGGAGTGGTTTAAATGTTATGGAATAACAGTTTCCAGTCCAATGTTTAGAACAGCTCAATATGAGCATGATAGTTGACCTAACCCTCTGATAGTTAGCTGTCTCTAGTAGTAAAACGCATATTTATGCTCAAATAACCTAGACTACACCATGCGTTATTGTGGCACCTGAAATGATGCCAACGAATGGAAGCTGAATGGAAATGCTATTACTGGGGGAATTCCAAATAAGACTAAGTGAATCTCCAGTGTGAACTCAATAGTGTTTGAGTAGAAACTGAGTGAGGGGGGTGGGGTGTGTTTCAGTTGAGCAGTGAAGGAGTAGTAATTGATCATGGCTGTGTGTGTGTGTGTGTGTGTGTTTGTGTGTGTGTGTGTGTGTGTGTGTGTGTGTGTGTGTGTGTGTGTGTGTGTGTGTGTGTGTGTGTGGGCGCACGTGTGTGGGTGTCTTTGTGTGCTCTACTGTACAGTACATCCTTTGTTCTGTACAATGATGTTGTACAATGATGTTGCATGCACACATATACAACTTTAGTAAATGCATGTGTGTCAATAGCATTCATTATATCATGAAAGCTGCTCTGTCTCAGCTAAAGTCTATAGCATGTAGATAGCACCTATAGCACCTATACCAGGTTTGCAGTGAACCGTTTGTGGACGTCTCCCATCAACAAGATCCCCCCAAGCTTTTCCACGTCAACCTGTCAGCCAAGCTGTTCCCTATAAGCTTTTGAGTTCCATAGGGGCCAATGGGAACACAGACACCTTTCACCTGCTGCCTTGCTCAGACAGAGTCTTTGTAAACAAATTGCTTTGCCTTTTCAAAAGTCCACTAGCCTTCACACAGAGAGCCAGAGAGTGACAGCCAGCCACGGATCCGAGTGAGAGACAGGCAGGCTTTGATGGCAGAGCCGGAGGACTTTCATGAAAAGATTAGAGAGCAGCTTGGCACAAGTGCCCAGATGCACTGCAGAGCTGTGGCACACCTCCATGGCAACGGAAGCCGTGCACTTCCCTCCCCTAAACCTCCCCACTGTCACCCCTCCTCGTAACGTTTAACGCAGGACGTTCAGTAAAGCAAGACGGACACTTCTGTTCATTATTTGTGCATTCTATATAAACAAAAGACAAAAGAAATGTAATTCAGTGAGCATTTGCAATGTCTGCTACTGTAGGATTGGATAATTAATTGGATTGTACTGGGTAATTCATCATTCTGTTTCCTCTTTAGTGTCATCTAAATAAATGAGGGCCATCAAAACTTAATTATCAATGTCCTCGAGAGCTCAGCTGTGGTCCTGAGCAGCCCTATCCCCAAATCCCCATCCCTCTGCCCCCATATCCACACCCCCCACTCCCATTGCCCCATACCCCGGCCGCCATACTCCCATATCCACCACCTCCATACCGCATGTCCTCCCATCCTCATGCAGGGCACCTCCGCCACTTAATTACCAGTCAGTGTTGTCTTCTTGGCTCCCACCATTTCCTCCTCCTCTACACAGCCAGCAGATCTGATTGACAGGCTCCCAGCAGAGGTTGGGATGGGGTTTATCTACCTCCCAGGATCTCAAGGGACCACATTAATGATCCCAGCCAACAAAACAACACAAAGAGCAAAAGCCTGAATCATTTGGGGTGCACTCTGCTCCATCTAAAAGGGGGATTAGAAGAGAAGGGGGCTTGTGAGGAGACTTTCACAGATAGTGGCAGCCAGACAGAGGAGGCAGCACAGGAGAGAGAGAGAGAGAGAGAGAGAGAGAGAGAGAGAAAGAGAGAAGCTGGTGTCGTCAGCTCCCTCGCCTCTTAGATGCCAGTTCTGCTGTGTTCCTCTGTCACCCGGGCGGTGGAGAGCTGACTGGTAAGGCATAATCGCATGCTTCTCTGTGTCCATTCTGTGTGATTGTGCTCTGCCCTCTGATTCGTCGGCTGCCAGTCCAAGCCTGAGCTGAGCCTATGCTCTCTTTCTATACGGAGAGCTCACGGTTCGATGCGGAATAGGTGACTTTTCGTTATTGGAATTGTATTTTTTATGATATCTTAATTGTCTCCTCGGCTGGGTGACTTTGATATGGTGTAAACAAAATGGTGTAGTCAATAAGTTTTCATTTATGCAAAATGTTAACTTGGAGACCAAATGCTTTATCCATGGTTTAAATTCAATAGTTATTGATTTTTGTAGAGTTCTCTGTCCATGGTTTTTCATTTCCCCTAGGACTCTTTTTTCCATACTGAATCTATACTGTCTGTACTACAATCTATACTGTCTATACTACAATCTATCTGCTGTCTGCTGGACATGGTCACATGGTGTGGAAGTAGAAAGCTTTCTGTGCGTGTGTTGTTAATGAGGTGGCCACTATTGATGGTGGTGTTTTTTGAAAACATTATTGGCTGGTGTCCAATACAACCCACAGTTGAAAACAGAGCACACAAGAGCTGAGCCAGGACCGTGGCCCCACGCTGACGGACAGACATACCGGGTAGGAATGAAGGAATGAATCATTGTCACAAGGATTAATTCCTTAATATAATTACAGAACCTCAAGGGGTCTGTAATCCCACAATATCAATGGCAGATGACATGGAGTTGTCACTTAGTCACACAGTCATCTCACAATCTAAGCTTTTATTTGGATGAGTTGGCAGTTAGGCCTCTGTATGTGGCAATATTCTGTTTGCATGGCGGTAACACAATCCTTTACTGGTCAGATTCTTATGAAATCCATTGTGAGCCAAAGTTATTAAAACCACATCATTTTCATAATATGACCTCAGTTGCTCTCATTGTTCACAGAGACCGTATTATTCCCTGCCCAGTCTCTCTGGACCCGGAGGAAACTGAATTACATGTAGATCACAGCGAGGTACAGAAGAGAGCATCAGGTCTCCCAGGCAGGGCCTCTGTTCAGGCTAATTACTGATCTAAATCGATTAACGCCATGGTGTGGTTCTGCTGCCAGTGGACTGGGCTCTGGCCTTACCACACTTGGTAAACAGTGCTTGTGGGGACGAGAGATCTATATAAATCCTACAATACAATACTATATCATCATGAGGTCATTGATGAAGGTTATTCCGGGTACTGGTGTATGTGAGCTTCATACCTCACCCTTTAACAGCCTCCAGGTTCTGGATTGATCAAGCATTATACGATGTGATGGCATCGACGCGCCGCTGCCAAACTTGTCTTAGCTGCAGATGTTTGGAGAGGCAGCATTTTTCCACATGACCACAGAGTAGTGAACCGATGCCAGCGAACTGAGACGGACTTTCAACACTGTCTCAGGCAACCGTTTCAACCACAGATACATTCCTGTGTGTTTCCATCTCTGTAAAAGTGTTTACAGAGCCAGATGGAAAGAGGGCGTGTTCGGCGAGAGAGAGAAGTTGCTTGTGAACTTTTGATGAAAGTAATAAGATCAGCATCAAGTGGATTGCCCGATCGTCATATTATGTATCCTGCTTTGATCACTGTGCTGTTGTGACTGTTGTGGCAGGTTTCATACATAGATTAGAAAACTCACATTGAGAACACAATATGCAGTTGCATGTTGTGAAGTCTGTCAATATGGTGATGGGAGTTGTCAGCTTATCGGACTTTGTAACACGGGGTTGTTGAACCGCACAGATCGTAGTTCGCTAATACTGTAATGCATAGTGACATCATTGATTGTTGTTCTTGGCTATAGGCTATTTCTCTTGGCTATATTGAGTTTCCCTCTGAATGTGATCCACCTCACAGTGCACTAGTTGTGTTTCAAGCTAGATCCAAATGGCTGTCTCTTGACAGAGCAATCTTCTGATAGTCACCTGGCTTAATGAAATGGTAATAATTGAAACATTATAGATAATGACAGATACATTTATTGATAATTAGCGTGGTAACGGCATGTATTTTGCGTGTGCTTCTGGAGGAGATTGATTTCAGAATCAAACAGCTTCCCAGAGCATTACGGCGAAGCTTCCCAGCCTGACAATGTTTCAGCAGACACACCCACCCCTCAGAGGGCCTGCCCCCGCTGCGTGATTGGCTAGAGCAACAGTTCGCAGCCCACAGTGGCCAGACGCTGTATAGTTTCCCATTTGAAAGGCGAGAGAGAGTGGAAAGTTGCAACCCTCCTGCTGCATTTCAATAGGCTGAGAGGACAGGGTTCCAGGGCCAGAAACTCCCATAAGAGACTGATACTTTGGGGAGAGCCACATGAAGACTGAGTCTCAGCTGGACCGGCCAGCCTGTTGCAGTGGACTGTCAGTACTGTGGACCGTTCTCTCTTTCTCCCTCCCTCTGTTGATGGACGTAACCATGTGGCAGGTAAGACCGAGGCAAGACGACCGTTCTATAAACTACGATAGAGTGCCTACAGGAGTTTAGTTAAAGGGCGTATTTGCATAGAGCAAGAGCTCGGCCCTGTAAATGTCAGCTCTCTGGTTTTGTGAGAAAAACATGAAGTCATTCCAAGTTTCCAAGCCTCAAGGCATAGCTCAGTTCAAAAGCTGATGTCACCTCACCTTGTTCCATTCAGAATGTTCATTATGTTGTGAATCCAGATGAGTTGGCACAGCTGAGTGACATGACGAGACACGATGAGGAACAGGGTAGTGAACGCCCAGAGGGAAGGTGGAACACGAGTGCAACTTCAATTGGGAATTGCAATGCAGGGCCTGTCAGTAGCATTCACTCAAAGTAATCTCAAATATAGACAAGATGTGAGTTTTTTCTGAAAGAAGCTATCATTCTATATTTTCATGCAGGCTACTGTACTTGTGAACACGTTCAATGTCTGCATATCATGTGGAACTTTGCACACTGATAAGTCAGATGTCCTGTTAAAGATTGCCTACAAGACGAGGGTGTGATGTGCTGCTTTTATTCGGGCATACCATCAGCAGAATACAGCTCTGATCTGCAGTGTATTAAATATCATCTCAACACAGAATGTTTTAATGCTTCATGCCTTTCACTCCATGAATTCTCAGTGAAAGCTTTATTTATTACACAAACCTTCTCTTTTTCAACACTTTATTGCCAATAATTGAGATAATCAGAGCTTTGTATCCCAGCAGGGAGGAGGCAGTCTACATACTATCTTCCCTGATGCCCTGATGTCCCACATTGTTTACTGCTCAGATAAGATAAGACGCCGTGTGTGTTCTGAACCTCTGTTGACACTATAGCATTATGTATAAAAAAAAAAAAAAAACTAAAGACAACATTGCCTGTATTTCTGAGATCCAGTGTGCTGGGCATGTCATTGTGCCTCCAGTTCCTTATCAAACTACCAACTGCATTACTTTACAAACAGTAAAAGTGAGACATTGTAGTGGGAGCCACAAGGTGTCCTATTAATGAGTGACTGGCCTTTTCCCAGTGGGCAGGAATGTTGGTCGTCGTCTCTCCTGAGTGCCTTTGATCACTAGTGTGGCAAATACCCGTACGCCGTCACCATGGGAACTCTGGGGAGTGGAAACCAGAGACATCAGCGCTGTGGTCAGTGAATGATTAGCTGAGATTCACACAGTGTTGAAATAGGTCAATACAGCAAGGTGCAGTCAGGAGCGACGGGATAGTGATGGACAGTGTTGTGAATATGTGTGCAATGCTGGTCTCTGTTAGAAGCTGAGCAAAGTTTCTGAGAAAGTTGCTGGGGGGCTGTGTGAGGAGTATCCCCGGATGCAATTCACATGTCGGCCACAGGATGTCGCTCTTTAACTAGTTTAGCAGTTCTGAATGGCCCTTCAATGTATATAATGGAGTGGAAATGTAACAACAGAGATATTGTATACATATCACTCAGTCAACTAGTAGGTTTGTTTGTTTGTTTTGTTTGTTTGTTTATTTTGGAATTATTTTAGCTCAAGATTTTGGCTAAAACTAACTAGTACTAGTCCACAACATATATAACAAATGAAATGAAGTGGACTGAAAATATTACTTAAAAGGTTTACCCAGTTGTTTCCATTTGATATGCATGATTTAGGAATTTACCTCAAATATGTATACATTTTAATATCGTTTGTCAAGTTATGATCTAGTATCCTACTGTACATCAGGGCGGCGTGGCTGTCTCTTATCAGTAGAGTCAATCTCTGCAGAGCTCTGTGCTGGGAAAGTCAGAGACTGAGTGGACGTCAGTAAAGGTTTGTGGAAAGAAAACAATTTCCCGGCTGGTGCCACCTGCCAAGCCGCGGGGAGGAAACAGGAGAGTTTGGCGGTTCTGATTACTGACCAGGATGACCTGCGGCGTCCAGGGAGCCGGGCTCTGCCAGCACTCACAGGCCTCTCTGTTCAACGCCGCCTGTTGACTGAAAGTATACTGTACACGTACCTGGCTGTATGAATCCAACTTTCTCCTGATAAACTCTCTCCCTCTAATCTCCAGTTTAGAATTGTACAGTATTACTACTGTATGACTTCTCCACTGTACATAGAATATAATGTGGCGAGTCTCTGTAACCATTTCATTGTATAACCTACCTGCATTCTTTTTCAACCAGTCTTTAGACACTCTCCACAGTCATAAGCAATACAGTTAACGATCATATGGTTAAAAGTTGTTAATACTGTAGGCAAATTGGTCATTTTTTTTATTTATATATAAACGTGGAGCATTGAAATGTAAAAAAAATCTATCTTCACTTTTTGCAGATTGCAGTGTCAGTTTGTCTTCTAATATGACATCCAAGCTCCTGATGGTGTGAACGTGGGTCAGGATCAAACCCCTGCTGACACAGTGATCACAGTGATCTGTCCGGGTGCAGAGAACTGCCTTGCACCACAGCTGAGAATCACGTTAGGCCTCGGCCCGCTACATCAGCGGCCCAGCAGGGCCAGAGATTGGTCACAGATACACCAACAAGACACGATTACAATAAACATGTTAGGAAGGCAAAACGAGGAGCAAACTCTCTTTTTGTGTCTCCCTGATAATGACTACTTAGTGATGGACTCTGGCCATAATTAGGAATGATAAAAGACTGCGACCAAGAGGATTAGAAAGTGCCTGAACAGGAAATCGTTTCCCCTTCCTCTTCACCTTTTTCATCTCATGGTGACGACCACAATGCTTGTTGAATTTGATCCCAATTTTGTTATTAATATCACAGCACATTGTGTCAACTTATAAGAACCTCATTGTTAAGTATATATAGCCCGAGCCAAGTTTCTGCACCTACAGTACCCAGCACTGGAAAAACCTGTCAGTGCTGACTTCCAGACACCTACTGTTGCCTTGTTTATTGTTCTTGTGCTTGTTGGGTTGAGTGATCGCACGTCGCCATGCCTGGGACTCAGCAGTTTACACCCCATTCTCTCACGGGGCATATTTACTATTTACATATCACCTTATCTGTTCCTAATCCGGCTCTGCTGGCATCTTATGCTTCATGGGAGTTTGGTGCCCATATGCCTTATGACCACAGCTTTTAGGCTGCTTCAAAGTTGGCTTCCTCTCCGACCCATGGCGCTGCACAGTTGCATTGATTTGTGGGTCCAGCGCCAGCTCTGACCGGCTGCAGAGCAGATCAAAGCCTCTTTGTAAATGTCACGTTTCACATGGACTTTTTCCATAGCTGGTCGTGGACAGACAATGGCCTCCAGGCTTCCAAGGCAACTGATAATTCAGTCTAACACATAACATTGATGGATGTTGTGTCAATGGGGGGG
The DNA here is from genome assembly GCF_949987555.1 of Borostomias antarcticus. NCBI lineage: Eukaryota > Metazoa > Chordata > Actinopteri > Stomiiformes > Stomiidae > Borostomias > Borostomias antarcticus. The sequence continues at coordinate 23,128,046 of NC_140242.1, forward strand.
GGGGGGGTGAATGTGACATGGTTATTGCATAATGACAAGAAGCCACATGTAAACCTGATGCGCAGTCTACTTATACACCTCCATGGATATTATGCTGCACAAATGATAGCTGACAAGACTGAATCGTCCGTTGGCCCGTGCCATGGAAAGGCATTAAATTATCCGGCATTGGACATTCCTGCGAGTGCTGGTATCTTTGCCACTGTGCATAAATTACAGCTGCCAAAGTCTGAGTCAAACTCGTATGCGAGGCCGGAAGGTGCAGTATGTGTTCTGAGGTGAACGACAGAGCAGCGAGAGCTGCTAGGGTTGAGGAATGAGCTAGTTTGGCTCCGCGTCTCTTTCTTTGAAGAGCCTTGTGGTCCCGAGTGTGTCCTGATGAGAATCATCTCTCTCCTCCACCAGACACCCCCCCCCGCCCAATACTCATTCCTACCCCTGCAGGAGGCTTTAGAGGAAGACCAGGAAATGCCATTCACATTCCCATCATGCCCATCTACAGCGCCACGCGCCTCACACCCGCCGCTGTGCCCGCGTTAGAGGCACGTCTTTAATATCGACAATATGAACCTGCCAGTCAGAGAGGAGATTCATTCTGAAGGCCCATTTGAGTGATAGGAGGATTCAACCGTAGCACAGTGGGAGTGTAGTTGGATGTGAAAGGCACATGGTGAGCAGATGGAGCCGCTCCCATACCTAAAGGAACCCCCCCCCCCCCACTACTCAATCTGAGCCATGTTCACGTACCGGACCACTGTGAACTGCTGGCGTCAGCGTTATGTTGTGTTAGGTGTGTTAGGAGACCGTGTTCAACGCTTATACTGTTGTCGTGGTTGTTATGGTGAAAGGGGTAGAGACGGACTGAAATGCTGAAATGTCTTAGATCCTGACAATCTGAATCTGGTGTGATGATTTAGTGAAACTTTCTGTGAAACTGAGGGGGGGCCAGACAACACAGCTTGTGATGTAATCTACGCATTCCAGGTCAGTCTGTTGTTGTGGGAATCAGAGATGCCTGTCCCATGTTCCAGATGAATCCTGCAGCCAAGCTCCCATCCCCTCTTTGCTGTGTGTGTGCGTGCGTGCATATGTGTGTGTGTGTTTGTCATCAGCCTTTCTCATTTTTTAATCCCTGGTGACAGAGCCAAGAGGCGTTTGGCCACACAGGGCAGTATTGTGCTGTGGGAGGGGCAGAGAGACGGTCACAGAGGGGAAACCAACCCCGACGCTCTCCCTGCCGGCTCACGCTGAGCAGTCAGGCCGGGGAGGACACTGACCTCCCTGTGAGGGCCACAGGAACGCTCAGGACCCGAATCTCTCTCTCTCTCTGTTTCTCTTACAGACTCTCTCAACTACCCCCTCCCTCTCCATCCCCCTCACAGGCTCCCTCAATCTGCCCGCCCTCCCGCCCCTGTCTCTCTCTCTCTCTCTCTCTCTCTCTCTCTGACTGACTCTTTTTCTCTTCTCTCTCTCTCTCTCTCTCTTTCTGACTCTGGTTCCAGTGCTGGCCGGCTCTCCTGCTGTAGGTGGAGCTGGCTTTCCTGGAATTGTCGGGCAGCTTTTCCTGTTGTGCTTGCTGCCTCTCGCTCCGGCTCCTGGTTAATGACAGCCCTGCTGCAGGTTTACTGGGTTACGAAGACTTTGTGCCGCCTGGATCCTCTGTCCGCGCACGCCGCCGGCCCGCTCGGGGCTCGCCGCTTCGACCGCCGCAAATCTTCTTTCGTGGGCCGGGTCAGGAGTCCGTCCGTCACCCCGTCCCCCCTCCTCCTCAGCCGAAATGTCTGCTCTGTGCAAAGTGGGCCGGAATCCATCGGTGGGTAAAAGTGACCTGCGTCTGAACGGAGGGGACTCTCTGGAGTGCGTACTGTAGCGCTCGGCTGGAAGGTGTCGATACTGGGAAGCAGCCTGGCCGTCTGCCACAGTCTGGATTTACAGGCTGCGTGTGTAACTCTGGGACTCTTTCAGCTGTGTAGGATGACATCGAGGCAAGGGGCACATGGCTTTGTACCGCTACCTTTGCATTGTGTTCCTTATACAGTACAAAGCTGGCAGCTCTGGTTGCATATTTGCAGTATGAAGTGTTGCGGTCTGTTTGAATTACTACATAATTCACCTGGTCCGATTCTCTTGGCAAGATCTGTTCAAGATAGCATGCTGTAGTTTGTGTAAACGTTGGAGATATCTTCACTGTGTGAAACAATAGTTTGCTTGTAAAACAGTTATGTTGTAAAACAGTTATACAGTACGTATGTCAGTTGGAGTGAAGATGACCATGCAATCATCAGCTCATCTGAGAGCAGACAGTATATAGAAATTGGTATTTGCAGTTGTACTCTTACCTAGTTTTTGAACCTATTGTGCAAATGCTGTCTCTCACTATGGTCTTGTCTCTTTGATGGCTTTGTAGAAGAAAGAATGTCTTTGTTACCTTTGAGAAAAGCACACACCTGCATTGGCTATGTGTCCCCGAAAACCAACAATAGTTGTAGAACAAAAGGGCCACAGATGCACATTTTCTGCATCATGGACCAGGAGGCAAGTGCAACAATTGTCTCTTGTCTCTGGCTGTACAGCAGGGTAGCCGAGAGCCTCTGTGGATTTGAATAGAATAGGAGGAACAGACCAGGGCCTGTGGCTGAAGGGTAATTGCAGTATCCTCACAACTTCAAAGGCCACTTGTGCCCAGCTGGCCTGATAATGAGCTTTTGCCTTCTTTCACACGTAATGAGTGGAGGTAGAGAGTTCACACAGGGGGGGCGCAGTGGGCACAGCGTGTCCGCTCCAGCAGCTGGGGTGTCTGAGAGACCTGTAACAATGGCTCAGTGTCCAGCCCGGTTTAGAGCTACGGCCGTGAGCAGCCATGGCCACAGATTTCTGCTTCACTGAGCTGTCTGGCTGGGCCCTGTGGCATGCCAGCCGGGCTACTACACTACACCACATGTGACAGGCTCTATACAATGGTGAGGTGGAGATTGGCCAAGCTATTCTTACTGTATATACTATAATATTATACCTAAAGGAGTCCTGTAGCTCCTATATTTACTGTATTAATCAAAACATGTAAACAAGCCACTTACATAAAATTTGCCGGGAGGTTCAGTTTTAGTTTTTACCCATTTATTTCATTAAAAAAAAAAGAGCAGATTAGTCTTTCTGAAATACATATGGATAATTTCGATTTTCATGGAAATGTACTGTGTACTGTACCAAAACAACTCTCAGATTATGAATTTTCTGATCAGAATACATCAACACTCTTTCAGATGAATCTTTTTGTCTGATTAGAAAGATACTACTGTAGAAACATGATATTCAACAATTTATCTCAGCACGATTTCTTTAAGAGTTTATTTAAGATTAGGAATGTGGCAAAACTAGTCATTAATTTCCATCCTGGGAAAGTTGACAACCCCCTACAGCTCTGGCTCTCAGTTGCAGCTCTCTCTCTCTCTCTCTCTCTCTCTCTCTCTCTCTCTCTTTCTCTCTCTCTCTCTTTCTCTCTCTCTCCTTTTCAATTCAGTTCAAATCAATCAATCAAAGCTTTATTTGTATAGCACATTTCATACACAGAGGCAACACAATGCGCTTTACAGAGAACAAGGGAGGTGGGCATAGGTCCCACACCTACATATTCCAGAGGGAAGCAAAAAAACAATATCACCCAGGGGCCTGAAAAGTGAGCTGTAAAAATTATTCCCTGACCTCTCTCAACGAGAAGATCGAGCAAGCTCCTGGAGTATGTTTGTCTAATGGCTAAGAACATTTATAGAGCAATAAATTACATTAAATTAAATTTTCAGAGCAAAAAGGGATAAAAAACATCATAGGAGAGACATGGCAAACACTGGTGTATGTCTGTGTGTGCGATTCAATGCCCTATGAATCTCTCTATGAATGTACTCTATCTCTAATTAAATGTTACTGTATGTCATCTCCACAGATAGCTGGTCAGCTTCCCTGGATTTCGCTGACGGCACCGTCTTGTATTGCGTGAAGATGGAAACACTGGAGTCTGAGCTGACCTGCCCAATCTGTCTGGAGCTCTTCGACGACCCGCTGCTCTTGCCCTGCGCACACAGCCTCTGTTTCAACTGCGCCCGGCGCATCCTGGCCTCCCACTGCACGCCCAGCGAGCCCGTGCAGTCCATCAGCGCCTTCCAGTGTCCCACCTGCCGCTATGTCATCGCCCTCAGCCACCGGGGCCTAGAGGGACTCAAGCGCAACGTCACCCTGCAGAACATCATCGATCGTTTCCAGAAGGCTTCGCTCAGCGGCCCCAACTCTCCCAGCGAGACGCGGCGCCAGCGGGCCGCCCCGGACGCCCCGGCCATGACCTCGCCCGGCGACCGGGTCCAGTGCCAGTTCTGTGAGCAGGACCCACCCCAGGATGCCGTGAAGACCTGCGTCACTTGCGAGGTGTCCTACTGCGACGAGTGCCTGAAGGCCACCCACCCCAACAAGAAGCCCTTCACCGGCCACCGCCTGACCGAGCCCCTGCCGGACTCCCACCTCAGGGGACTCATGTGCCTGGAGCACGATGACGAAAAGGTCAACATGTACTGTGTGACAGACGAACAGTTGATCTGTGCCTTGTGCAAGCTGGTGGGCCGTCATCGGGACCACCAGGTGGCGGCCCTCAGCGACCGCTACGACAAACTGAAGGTAAGACGCGCTCTGTCCACACACACAGGAACACCCGGGGACCTAGAGGGTTAAACACACAGCACGCAGGACCAAATCAGTACCACTTTCTCTTCTGATAAAATTGCATGTGTAGTTAGAAAGAAACAAATATTTTAGGATTGCTTGTATTCATCTGTGTGATTGCTGGTGGGTTTGTGTTACAACATCAACATGATGATGTGGTGTTCTGTTTGCAACTATTGCTGACACTTCAAATAAATAGCATTTTAGTCATCCATGTCCTGAATGTTATCACAGTGGAAATGCTTCTTTGGACAGAGTGGTGGGTGAAACAGAAGTCAGCACTCTGACAGATCTGACAGCTTCACTATAACTCACTATAGTATGACTCACTAAGACTTTTGTTAAAAGTAGCCATACATTTTATGGGCTTTTCTAAAAGAAAAAAAAGGCATGACACCATTATCTAGAGAAATGACACATGATGGATTCTCCTGTTCTATTTTACAGAGCTGCATCGGTATTAAACACTAAGAATGTATGTGAATAACATTTCAAAGAGCAAAAGCTGTTAGGACCAACAAGGTATCATTCACCATAGCCCTCTCGCTTTGAAGGGCTTAAATGTAACATTAACCGCACAATTGCTACCAATAAAAGGGCATGTCTCCAGTGTTTCAGGTTAAGTCTCCCGCCATGGCTCTGCTTTAATCAGGAGAGCACAGCGCTTGCTGGAACAGACAACAAGACGGCTATGCATTCCTTCCATTTTAGCTTTCAATGAACTCCTGTCAAAGCAGCCAGATTTGGGCTTTGTGGGTCAGTATTTTGCCAACACACGCCATGGGATTCGATCATGGCTCCAGAAACCTCATGGGAGCAATTAATGGTCTATTAGAAGGCAACCATGCAGCTTGGTGTTGTCAGCTTTTCACATGGAAATTGCCTCTAGGATTTGTCAAGTTCTGTCTAGAGACACTGACATACAAGACAAAGTGGTACAGTAGACTACTAAACAATTTGTCTTTAGAATAAATCTATTGGATATTGAAGTCACTCAAAGCAAAGAGCAGATCTTAGGTAAGGCAAGTTTATTTGTATAGCACATTTCAGCAACAAGGCAATTCAAAGTGCTTTACATGAAACTGACATTAAAAGCATCAAGACAAAGTGCAAGAAACACATACAAGGTCATTTAAAACAAAATGCAGGAAAAATAAAATACAGGAATAAAAGTTACAGTGCAGTGTATGAATGAATAATTATTTCATTTAATGAAAAGCAGCGGCGAAAAGTCTTCAGTCTTGATTTAAAAGAACAGAGAGTTGCAGCAGACCTGCAGTTTTCTGGAGGTTTGTTCCAGATATGTGGAGCATAAAAACTGAACGCTGCTTCTCCATGTTTTGTTTTAACTCTGGGGACAGAAAGCAGGCCTGTGCCAGATGACCTGAGAGGTCTAGATGGTTCATACGTACTGTAGCAGCAGATCAGAAATATATTTTTTCCCTAGACCATTCAGTGCTTTATAAACCAACCACTGTATTTTAAAGTAAATTCTTTGACAGACAGGAAGCCAGTGTAAGGACCTCAGAACTGGAGTGATGTGATCCACTTTCTTAGTCTCAGTGAGGACTTAAGCAGCAGCGTTCTGAATCATCTGCAGCTGTCTGATCGATTTATTTAGAGAGACCTGTAAACAGACTGTTACAGTAGTCGAGTCTAGTGAAGATAAACGCATGGACAGGTTTTTCCAGATCCTGTTGAGACATAAATCCTTTAATCCTTGATATATTCTTCCGGTGATATTAGTCTGACTTTGTAATTGTCTTAATGTGACCTTGAAATTCAGGACAGAGTCTATGACTACACCAAGATTTCTGGCTTCGTTTGTGGTTTTTAGCATTAGTGATTGGAGCTCAGCGCTGACTTTTAATTGTTCTTCTTTCGCTCCAAAGACAATTACTTCAGTTTCATTTTTGTTTAGTTGAAGAAAGTTCTGGCACATCCAATTGTTGATTTGTTCAATGCACTTACTCAGCACTTGTATGTGATTATAGTCCCCTGGTGATTTGGTGATATAAATTTGTGGGTCGTCTGTGTAGCTGTGTCACATGGATGGTCCTGTATTCGGGGCTACCCTAGCCGAACATGATACATGTCTCATGGCAGTGCTCAAGCGCCTCCAGTCAGGGCTCACACTCAACACAAAATGTGAGTTCTCAAAGAGGCAGGTTAAGTTCCTGGGCCAGGTCATCAATGAGGAGGGGAGGGGGTCAGAGCTGACCCTGACAAGGTCAGAGCCCTCACCCACATGGCAGAGCCGAAAAACGTGACAGAAGTCCGGAAAGAAAAAAAAAACACAACTTGTCTGTGTGTAGGCTACAACTAAACCAGACTACGTATTTCAGAGAACTGACTGTGTTCAACAGATCAATAAAGTCTTGTTTGAGAACTTCAGACTGCTGTTTCTCAACGTCATTTATCCCTACGTGCACTATAATGTTTTTCACAGTTGGATGTATAGCCCCGATATGCAAAATTCTTTGTCATGTCAGAGACCATATCCTTGGGAAAGCAATGTATTTTTGTGCTTTTACTGCACATGCTTCTTACATCTTTTACAGTAAAGTAGCCAATAATCAGAGTTTGAGGCCCAGTCGTTAGCTTTCCCTGTAGCCTTTTACTTTCTGATTTACTCTCAGTCCTTACCCTGCTGTGTGAAGATGAGATGTGATCCAGGTCATCAGATGGAGATGCAGGGTCCTGCACCAGTGGGGCAAATTTGTTCTCCAGTTGTACACTTGGTTATCTGGGAGGTTTGTTGCTGGCTCTCCCTTTTTCAGCTGTCCACAGCTGTGTCCTATCAAGGACAGGGGTTGAAGAGGCGCTCTGCCTGGATGATGCAGGCTATCCAGTCTCATCACAAATCTCCGGGCGCTGTGCTCTGCCTGTTACCCATCCTCCCATTTCCCTGGGAAATGATTTACTCTTAGGTTTTGCACCAAGAGAGTTCCAGGGAGGACTATCACTTGTAGATTTATTACCCAGTACACAGCTCTCCTGTTTCTTGGTAGTCTTGTTGGTGCTAATTAGCCGTGCATTAGCATGCTCTTGTCCATTGTTTCCATGGTAAGGTGGTGTCATTCGCATTTAGTCCATTGATTTCCACTCTCACTTCTAAATGGGGAATTTTGGTTTCCAGCTCTGTAATCTTCTGCAGAGGTTTGTGGAAGTCCTCTGTGGAGAAGGGGGGCATCTTGCTGCCACGCCCACGTTCTCGTGAGGAGATAATTAAATGTTGAAATATGGCAACAGCCTACTATATCCACAAAAATTACAGTCCCAGTGATTTATAAGTATCCAGGAGCCGCTGCTCATAGTTTCTTACAGAAGAAAAGCAAGAATATCAGTAGAAAAATGCAAGTGGAGGCGAGAGCAAGCAGCAAAAGCGTGATGTATCCAGCCTGACTTCGAGATAATGAATTGCATCTTGACTGATGGAATTACATTTTAATACTGTAGTTCATTTGAGGTGGCCTTATTCAGAGTACAGTCATTACTGTATTAGTATCTTAGGTGAGAGGTTCACAGGGATCACACGGTGTCATGTTTCATTCTAAGCCTTTCCCTATGGTCACAAAGTCCACCTTTCATGCATGACTCACAAAAGGGGTTTTATTTGATACACAAAAATGTATTTTTGTTCAGTTTGGATTTTCATCATCAAAAAGAATAAAACTTTTGCCTGCGGCAAATGCTTGGTCACGGTGAAACTGAGATGCAGTAATCTAACCTTGCAGCACTGTGGCAATTTAGGTCAGAGCATCATCCTTAACTGGTGTCTCCTTTGTCTGGCCATGCTGTCATTGTGCAGAGACCTCCATGCTGCTACTGTACCTCAGTGACAGGAGAGAGCAGGATGAGGCAGACTAGGTGATATCTACAGCATTGCTTTGACTTCACTCAGGGACACATTTATGATTTAAGTCTTACTGTAGAGTAAATCTGGATCTGTTTTTTCTCCAGAGGGAGCGTAGATCAAGTGTCATGTACTGCACTGTGTGCAGCCTTGTCTCGTCTTTCAGTCCCCTCTGAAAATAACAGCATATATTGGATAACACATTATTGTAATATACAGTACTATTAAAGTTTTCAGCTCAAATCCATGTCACATGAATGTTCAGACCTAACTATTTCTCAGTACTTAAGAATCAAAGGATTCATGAGCATCGGGACTATCGTGTCAAGAAGACTTAACACTCATAGTTTTTTTCTTACGTTAGTGTGATTACTTTTTGCTGGATCGTTTGACTCCTTTTTATATATAGTTTTTGTTGTATTGCATCATATTGTGACATAGAATGACCTGCAGCTGGTTGTGCAGTATCATCCATTTTCTTGAGAGGCGTAAGGGCATGATTCTGAACATTACAGTAACAATGGTATCTCTTGCAAACAAATAAGGCACCTGACTTTACCAATGACAAAATATGCAATAGCCAAAGCACAACATATCCCATAATGACTTTTTAGAAAAGAAAAAGGCATGTCAACATTCACAAGTTTAAACAAGACTCCCCTGATGTTGTTCACTGCCCCTCATTGGTCTATTTGGTTACAACTCAGAGGGAACATGCACCCCCTGAAAACTAATATACAGGGATCACATTTGCACATTTAACTGTAGCATTTTCTGGAGATGGATGTCATGTAGATCATATACCACCACATAACTAAATATACCTGCAAGTAAGAATGAGAGCGCCAAGCAGCAGTCAGCAGGGCAGACTCCATAGCAACGTGATGTGATCATGTTAAAAGCACGACTGCAAGTTTTATGTGAATTGAGCAAATGACCCCACTTCAGCTGAGACGAAGGGTAGGGAGTTTTGTGCCTTCAGTTTTCAGCCTCTGTGTGCCATATTGAAGTGTTCCTCTTGTCCTGTTTAGACAGTTCTCTGTGAGTTCTGTTTCCCTAAAGTAACCCGCAACTGATGAGAGGAAAGATCAGCAGCTTCCTCTTGATGGGGAACTCTTCTGGTCCCACACCTTTGGCTTACTCCGTCTGTCTTCCTTCCTGACTGAGACCTGACAGGTCAGAACACCGGCCATGTTTGGAAACTGTCCTGGCAGCTCCAGCCATCATTTAACCACCTTTCCTCAGGACTGTTCACTCCAAATATAGACTCATGGCAGCCATTCAAGTAAAGATATTGGAGTACTCACTGACCAAAATATTTAATCAAATAGTAAACAAACAAACAACCCAAAAATGCTTGACATGACTGTCTAGTCACCAGGATCAAACACATTTCAAAAGGCAGAAGAATGCCAAGTGAATATTCTATAAAGAAGAATTACTGAAGGAAATAAAACTGGTTGGCAGAGAAGGCGGTGTGTCTAGCGGCTGTTTACATATCCATCTTGGACGGTGCGGTTTTGCAGCTAGAGGAGCTTCAAACCCTCTCCAGTAAATGGCTCGGGATAAATCATCTCCTGGCGGAAGCAGGCTCTTTATTCCCTGGTGTGATCTGAAATACAAACTGGCATGCCACTTAATCTGTCAAACGTATGGATGAGAGAGAGAGAGAGAGAGAGAGAGAGAGAGAGAGAGCGAGAGAGAGAGAGAGAGAGAGAGGGAGGGAGAGAGAGGGAGAGAGGGAGAGAGAGAGAGAGAGAGAGAGAGAGAGGGAGGGAGGGAGGGAGGGAGGGAGGGAGCGAGAGAGAGAGAGGGGTACTATTTAGATAAGTGTTTTGTTTTTTTTGCTTTTGTTTTTTTGTCCTCGTTCAATGTGGTCTGTTTTTGGCCAATATCTTAGATGTTCTTGGTATGGTTTTTATAATAAGTGAGCTGTGTTACATGAGCTGTATTGTGACGCTGATCACCAGCTGACTGATGGAGTCTCTCTTGGGATCTGTCCTACAGAAGCAGTTAGCATTGTCTCTATCCTGTATCTTCCACACAGCATTCATATAATGGCTTTCATCACCTCCCAATGGATATAAATACATTGTGAGAGCAGTTCAGTAAAAAACCCTGCTATTTCAGTACACACTGATTTCATAAGGCCCTGCGTCAATGTGAAAACCTTGAGCTGAAGGAACTTTCCTCACCACTGGCTTCACAGTGATTTCACAAATACCTTCAGTTCTTTCCAGTTTCCTCCCCTCAGTCCATTCATTTCCTCAAGCTGGGGATCCTAATGCTGGCACTAAAACAGAAACGTACTCTACATGAGCAATAGCTACACTATTGAAATTAAAGTTGTAGTATTTATTTACGTTTGGTAGTTTAATTCAGATTAAAGTCAAAATAGTCCCTGATCGTTTCTCTGTAAGAGTGGGATATTATGTTATCTATAGACTCAATAGGCCGGGGATTCAAGATAAGACTTTATTGATCCCTCCAGGGGGACATTAGGTGTTTCAGCATTGAAAGAATATACAGAAAGGTTGGAAAGAAGAGAAAACTAGATACAGAGAAACAAAGAGAAGACATTAGATTGGGGGGGTAGCAGCATAAAAATGGATATCAGACACGAAATTAGTAACTGTGCAGTATAGAATAGAATAAGAATGATATATATGTGCCCGCATACATTGTCTGTATAAATATAAATAACTATACAAGTATATAAGTTTAGGAGTACACAATACTGTATATATGTACAAGAAGGCAGCAGAAACAGTTACAACAATTAAAAGAAAATATAACAGACAATACAGATAGACATACTTTCAAAGCAAGTTTTAAGCACAGGATGTCCGACACAGGTGCACTGTCCCAGCGACCTGGATACATACATACATACATACATACAGACAGACAGACAGACAGACAGACAGACAGACAGACAGACAGACAGACAGACAGACAGTACATACATGCACACCTCTATGACACACGGAACGCTCAGGCACTGTTGGTATAGTCTGATGGCTGCTGGCACAAAGGAACATTTGAACCGCTCTGTATTGCACCTGCGTGGGATGAGCCTGTGGCTGAAGGTGCTCCCCATCTGCCGCCTGCCTCTTTCACCATAATCACAGTATTCATTCCCTACAGGATTAAATACCACTACACTAACCCTCTTAGAGATCAAACCAATGTTACCCATTACAACACACAATATAATCCCTGCAGAACAGTACCACAGTACAGGGTAGAATTTTCTAGCCCACGTGCATTCAAAGCAGAAAACATTGCAGTGCTCTAAAAGGCACAGTACTGTTGAGCAGAACCAAGGTCATCCGGCTCTTCTGTCCCCCGGCCGTATGAGGTTTGGATCTGGCTCATCAGTGTATGATTAATGCCGGGTCTGGTTCTTGTTCCCGGGATCTCTGGCTCTGATGCTGGGCTGGGTCCTCCTCTGCTCAGCAGACAGGCAGCAGCACGACAGGACCTCTGGGGGTTCTCAGAGGGTTCTCAGAAGGTTCGCAGAGGGTTCTCAGAATTGATTGATTGATTGATTTTTATTGATTTTTAAGACAGGGACAATGTACAGTAGACATTTACCCTATAGAATAGGGAGAGATGCACTGTACAAGGTTATAGCTAAAACAGCTAATTTCCACCCACAGTCCCTGGGCAAATAAATATACAGTCTTAAAATAGTAACTAGAATGTGACAATGACGACGGGACTGCCTGTTAGCTGCTTATCCTCCACCACTGGACACACCATGGTCACACTGCTTATCATATCCCCTTCTTCTTCCAGAGCTACTGAACTATTTTGGCTATGGGTGTGTTTTGAGGGAAATCCTTCTCTGTTGCTCATACTTTGTCTCTGGTTGTTTTCCTGCAGCAGGCCCTGGACTCTAACCTCAGCAGCCTGATCAAGAGGAACAATGAGCTGGAAACCCTGATGGGCAAACTGATCCAGACCTGCCAGCACGTGGAGGTAGGAGGATGTGGGAGCACTTCAGTCGCGGGCTGTGGCACCTGTGTCCCAGCCTCTGTTGTTTCATGGCTTGCGGTTGACGTCTCTGTCCTATCCCCCCTGTGGTTCCTCTGTCGTCCCCCAGGTGAATGCGTCGCGACAAGAGAACAAGCTGTTGGAGGAGTGTGACCAGCTGATCGAGGTTGTCCAGCAGAGGAGGCAGATCATAGCCACCAAGATCAAGGAGGGGAAGGTAGATTTTCCATACGACTTCCTTTCCTCTTTGTCCCCTTGTAGCACTGCAGGTAGTCGGGAATTAAGCTACAAGGACACATTCATATACTGAGTGGACAGGCTGTTATTAAACAGCGACGTATTCATTATGCATGTTTGGAGTTTGTTCCTTTAAAAGGTGATAGTGTTCCCACTGGGACTGTACGGTATAGAGCGTTCTTACAATGGATCAGATTTTTTATTTTTTTTTATTAAAGAACTACTCGCTTGCAGCTTCATGTAAACACCCGGTACACCGTCTATTTGTGCCCGGAGTAGCTCTTACGTGCTCTCTGAATATTGTGATGATCAGTGAAGAGGACAGATGACTCATTGGGCTGACCCTTAGGAGCATGCATGCTCAGACTGGCTCCTGTTGTCCACTGTACTGTAGCTGTCCCCAGGGGCTGAAGAGGCTGGGGAAATCTGCATCTCTCAAATTGTTTCCACCCACTTTTAGCAACTGAATCTGGATGAGCGTCCTCAGTCTCTAGTTGAGCGCAGTATTTAGAGACTGAGTCCAGGGAAATCATAGCACAAGGGCTGCTCCTCACCCACGGCTTCAAATGACATCTCAGGAGACAAACATGAACACGGATCAGCTTCTTTCTTATGAGGCATTGTTTAATATGCATCGGAGTGCATGTTCCGTTAAAACCAGCGTTGTCAGCTCATTGCTGTGAAAGACCCAGCATGCAGCGGGCCTAATAGGTTTTGTGTCACGGTGTGTGTTCGCAGTGTGCGGTATTGTGTAGTATGCTAAGTGACAGTAATGGAGGTCTGTTGGCACGGCACGCATTTGAAAGGAATCCACTCTGCCCCTGGAGTTCGTCTTCCTTTTCCTCGCTCGGCGAGCGTAATTGGAGGGGGGCTCCGGGGGAGGGGGGGGGGCTGCGGCGCACCATGCCAAGTTTCCTGCGATGCCCCCCCTGAGGAGCGCCGCTTCCTTCCTCGCCCCGTGCCTCGTGTCGGAGCGGGAGGCTGCTCTCCGCCGCCGGGGGGGGGAGGGAGGGGCGCGCCTCCCGCGGGGCAGGATATGAGGGTCGGGTTGCCATGGCGACATTACGGACAGGCCGTGTTTAGAACAGACATTCCACGTGTCGTCCTGAATGTTTATCTCCAAGTAGCTCTGCCTGGTGACGGCCCAGGTCAGCAGGAAACTCGGTCTATCAAACGACTGCCGTAGTCTTGTGCTGAGACACGCTTAAACACACTTCCTGTAATGTTACAGTATATAATTGGGGTATTATGAAGATGCCAAAAGTAGACACACTGGAGACAGATACTGACTGTCCCCAATTTTATGCTGCGAAGTATGAAAGCTGTGGTTTCGTAACAAGCCCCTAGACCACTTACAGGTAACTGCTGGTCCTTGGTCCTGTGTCTGTTGTAGGCCAGTAGGATACTTAGCGAATCTTGTGATTTTCTTCCCAGGCTGTGCGGGTGCGTAGACTGGCCCAGCAGATAGCCAGCTGTAAGCAGTGCATTGAGAGGTCCTCCTCCCTCATCCTGCAAGCTGACCACACCCTCAAGGAGACAGATCACGCACGTTTCCTCCAGACCGCTAAGAACATCTGTGAGAGGTACTGGAGATGATGATGATGATGATGATGATGATGATGATGATGATGATGATGATGATGATGATGATGATGGAGGTGGTGGTGGTGGTGGTAATGTTATAACACTGATTTTATGTTATTACAAATCCCGTTGTCTCATAAATTATAAACCCTTCTGTTTCAGAGTGTCCATGGCAACAGCCTCCTCGCAGATCCTGATCCCTGAGATTAATCTGAACGACACGTTCGATACATTCGCACTTGACTTCACAAGGGAGAAGAAGATGCTAGAGAGCTTGGATTACCTCACGGGTTAGTGGCATCGTAAAATCAAGATAATTATCAAAATTCAATTCATTATTACAATTAATTATGTTGCCTCACAGTATCTTCTAAAAGTGTTGAACTACGTTAAGTTGCAAGTCAAATAGAAAACCGGCTTGAGCTCAGATGATCCGTTACGTGTGCTGTGGACGCATGTTAGTAGCCACGCAGGTGCTCTTTAAGTGCCTCCTGGGGGAACTAAAAGGCTTTGGTTTCATCTCCAGAGAAGTGCAATTGGCTTTCATTGTCAAGGCTTGAGGGCATACTCTGCAGGGTGTTTGGCTCTAGATTGGAGCGGTGGCTTTTAGCTGAAGGCACACTAAACCAACTCAAATCACATGACACAGCGAAGTGACAGTAAAAGTCCTCTGCCAGTGTGTGTGGCTCATTCAGTGACTTATTGTAAGCCTCTGTGGAAATAAACCTTTCATTGTTTTGTTTCTAGGTTGCTATCCTGCAATGACCTTGTGGCATCTTTATGTGTTTCTATTGCAGCTCCAAATCCACCAATAATCCGCGAGGAATTATGTATGGCATCATATGACACCATCACAGTTCACTGGACGTCAGACGATGAGTTTTGTGTCGTCTCGTATGAACTGCAGTACGCCATCTTCACTGGCCAAGCCAATGTTGTCAGTAAGTATTGCACATAGCTTTCCTCTGAAGATCCTCTGAAGTGCTGAAGATCAAATATTTTGTTACTTTTATGTCCGAGGGGGATGGTAGATAGAGGGTCTAGTTTACCGTAAATAGTGTTGGGGGATTCATTGCATTATGCAGATGAAATGAAGCAGTTGTCCTGACAGCAGGGGGTGGGGCAGCAGAATTAGGCTCTCCTTCCTTTGTCTGTGGATAATGAGATACCCCAAATCTCTGGAACAGACTCATCTAGGCCAGAGTAGTCAGTCTGGATTCCACTCCAGATGCATATCATGGATGGGATACTGCCCCCGGACTGCCATGAGCGGCAGTCTGTTTGAATGGATCGCCCTAACAAGGTCACAGCACGCTCGAACAACCAATTGGCCCTCTTCCTCCACAGTGGCTAAGCACACTGCGGCGAAGTTGTAATGCTATTGTCTGTGATGGGTCTCTCCATCTCGGGAGATCCAGTGTTGTCGGATCCATTCCTCCTTGTCACTGACCGAATGCTTCTTTCCGATGTCTAGGTTTGTGTAACTCGGCAGACAGTTGGATGATAGTCCCCAACATCAAACAGAACCACTACACTGTGCATGGGCTCCAGTGCGGTACTAAGTACATCTTCATTGTGAAGGCCATCAACCAGGCGGGGAACCGTAGCAGTGAGCCTGGCAAGCTCAAGACCAACAGTACGTCTGCCTGCATGTCCAACAGCTGTACCGCGGCACTACCGAATGCTATCGCTCCACATCGTTGATTACTATTATTTAACCCTAAAATCCCTTTTCTCAGGTCAGCCCTTCAAGTTGGACCCGAAGTCCTCTCACAAGAAGCTGAAGATATCCCATGACAACCTGACGGTGGAGAGGGACGAGACATCGTCCAAAAAGAGCCACACACAGGACCGTTTCACCAGCCAGGGCAGCTACGGCGTCATCGCCAACGTGTACATCGACAGCGGGCGCCATTACTGGGAGGCCCTGATAGGAGGAAGCACCTGGTAAAGACGTCTGCTCGCCTGTATCCTGCACATGAATTCATTATGAAAACGTACGGAGAAGGTACCGGGATGTTAGCGGCTAACGTTCAACATTAACTTCTCCCCAACAGGTTTGCAGTGGGCATTGCTTACAAGTCAGCACCTAAACACGAGTGGATAGGCAAGAACTCTTCCACCTGGGTGCTGTCCCGCTGCAATAACTCTTGGGTGGTGCGGCACAACAGCAAGGAGATGCCCATCGAGCCGTCCCCCCACTTGCGGAGAGTGGGGGTGTTACTGGACTACGACTCCGGCTCGCTGTCCTTCTACGACGCGGTGGCGTCGCAGCACCTGTACACCTTCGACATTGCCTTCGCCCAGCCCGTCTGTCCAGTGTTCAACTTGTGGAACAAGTGTTTAACGGTCATTACTGGGCTGCCAATCCCAGACCACCTTGAGGGGACAGACTGTCAAGACTGACAGCACTGATCACACCAATGCCAGCGGGGCAGACGAGACTGGCCACCGTCACACCTGGCTGACGGGGTTTCCCACATGTTGTACTCTTCAAACCAGATCAAAGCTTCATGGCTTCAGATTCTTTCTAAACAAGTTCTTACAGGAGAAGATTTTTAGAATTATTTATGGAATGATTTATTGGATTTCCAAATAAGTTGTAGATGTCTTTCTTGCTTTGCACAGTAATGTACTCTACTACATGTACAGGTATGCTTGTTGGTTTGGGGAGTTCGGTTTTAGGGAGAAACATGGATAATATTTTGGATATGAGTTCAACTTCTTCACACAACCCTAAGATAACTATATTTGATTTTCAAACACTTGGCAGATGGTGTAACTCTTCCCGTGATCAGTTATTAGCAGCATGATGATCAACCTATAACCTGTGGATTCTGACATGCCATGACAGCAGCCTGGCCTTATACGGCAACACTTTTTTCTTCACAGGTGTACTGTATCTAGATCCATTCTACCATGTTTGATGACAAACCCAGAGACTAACACAGACTAGCAGTGGCCCACTGGTGGCCATTGGGACATTTTTAACAAACATTTCCTTATCCGTTGTTTATACTGAAAACCACTATAATGTGAAGAAATTGATTCGCTTTGATTATTCTTTAAATGTCAATCTAAATCCCATGTCACATGAAATTGCACTGGAAAACTATTTATTATTTGCAATTATGTGCAATTTCTTTGTTAATATAATGACAATTTCCAAATTCTAAATATCCAACCTTTTTGTTGTTGTTGTCTTCACATACTTGTTAGTTCGCACAGAAATTTGTAAAAAAGAAAAAAAGGAGATTGTTTTTTTTTTTCATGCTTGCATAACTCCTTTGTCAAAGTTGTAATAAAACAACATCATCCAAATATCTTAGTCCACCCTGTGGTGCATCATTGTGTTTCATTTCTGACAGTGTGCTCATGCTTTGGCTGGATTTTATCGCTTCTCTCAATCTTATAGGGGCGAAATAAATCGAACTAATAAAGGGATTTATTAACAGATAAGAGTCTTATCCCCCCTGTCTCTGGCCAGTCCTTTCAATCACAACAGTGCAAGAAAAGTGGGTCACTATCACTCCAAAGGCCACTTCAGCAACATACAATAGTCCTTAAAGTGTGACAAGATTTCCCCTGACATCTCTTTTTGTCCTCAAATAACATGGCTTGAAGACCACTGGACCTCCTTTCAGCTTTAGTAGACCAAAAAAAAAATCTGAACTAAGTATGACCTCCTCCTCAGACACCCCCGGGACACAGATCATGACAGAGCCTCTGAGCCCATGCACACAGCCTGGACCAGCTGCCTCCATGCACACCCTCATGGTTTAATCGGTGGCATGTATAAATATTTTGTGCACAAACAATTTCTAGAAGCCATGAAAATATTGCGAGTCAAATCAACCACACAATAATTTCATCACACCAGTAGAATTGCACTGTAGAAGCATCATTCTGTAGACGCTAAAGATGTTTAGGGTTCAGTGTTTCTGTGTAGGGTTGTGCATGTGTTGATCATCAACATAGTAGTATTAGTTTGTTTTGAAACATTGTCTTGAATTCTTTAAAAAATTAAGTTCAAACCCAAGTTAATACTTAAACCAATCCCATTGCATTCATTGATATGAACTGTGTCATCTTGGAGCATTTAATAAAGAGTGTATTTGCAGGCAAACTGATACAGAATGGGGTTAACAACCTCTATGCCTCGAGGCAGTTAAGAGAAGATGGTGTTTAAATATTAATAGGTTACAGAGAGGAAATCAGTGTCTGCCCCCCCCCCCCCACCAATTATTCAATTCTGATGACTTCCCTTGATCACATAATTTGCTAAATAGACACAACGGTGAAATTCTCCCTCTTTTGCAGCATAAATTCAAGAAAATACTGTGGATACTTAAATTTGGCTGCTCAGTCGCAACACAGAAAAAACATGTTAGAGGAGCATTATCTGTGTAATCACCAAATTGAATTTGCTCTTTTATTCCTCCACTGTTTTATCTGTAGATATAAACATATGACTCAAAGAGAGATTCCTTGTTGTAGTTAAAAGCCACAAAAACACATAACATGCCAAATAGTTACCGCCAGTTTAAAGCCTCTGGAATACTTTGGGCATGTCTAGACAACCAAAGAGCCTTGGCAAACAGCTACAGTATGTCCCCTGTAGGCCAAAGTCAAGGGACTAAGCAGATTGCTCTCTTTACATACAGTAGCTCCTGACTCCATTGTATCAATGTATTCCATACATTTCACATAGTATGATGTCTGCTTTTTGTGAGGAGCTGGCATTTTGAAATGCATACATGTTATAAATTGAACGTTATTAAGATTAGTTAAACTGGTTTTAAAAAGCCATTTACTGTACCTGTACTAGGCCACCCAATGAAATTGATTCTATTCAGGGGCCCATCTACTTTTCAGAGCTTGAGGTGTTTAGTTTAATATTTCACAACATAGATCAGATGACTCTTATTTATGTAGTTCGATCTTGTTGGACAGATCAGAGATAGTAGAGTATGGCTAAGTATGTGTCCAATCCTGATGAAGTTAGTCATGCCCTCAGGTCGGGAGTCCAGGGACAATTAGAGTATGAATGGGTACTAGGTTAGGCTATTAGGTTAGGCAGATGAGTTTCACTCTTTTCGGACGTGGCTCCACACTCATCCTTCACACTTCAACATCCCAAATGAGAAGTTGTAACCTCTTCTTTCTTTCCATTCCCCTTCTCCTCCACGAGCAGCTGGATCTTATATTTATTAGACACTTCGACTGCTAACCTCTCTCTCACTCCCCTCCAGCTCTCTGACCACTATTTCATATCCTACTATCCTACATCTCTCCCTCCCCTCTCCCCCCTTACCTCCTCCTGGCCCCTACCCACATGGTTTCTACCCATAGTCATCTCCACTCGCTCTCCCCCACTAGCCTCTCCTATTCTGTTACCTCTGCCTTTCCTGCCCCTGAATCCTTCTCTCTCCTACCCTTTGATACTGTTACTGATCTTTCCACTTCTCTGGACAATCTCTGTCCCCTCCCCTCCAGGCCAGCACGGCCAACCTCACCTGCCCCTTGGTTGTCGGACTCAGTGTGTACTGAGAGACGCAGCCTGAGGGTGGCTGACCGTAAATGGAGCAAAGGCAAACACCCGGAGGAACTTTTTAACTTCTCAATCTTAATCTCTTCTTCCACTTTTCCCTCCTCTCTATCTGCTGAAATTCTAACATTTTCCAGTTCTAAAACACTTTGAAACTTTCTCTTCACTCCTCCAACCCCACACCATCCTCCTACTTCCTCTCTTCTCCCTGACGACTTCTCTAGCCTCTCCATCTCTTACCTCTCCCCCCTCCCTCCCCTCTCCATGTCCCAACTTACCCTACCTTCCTCCCTTCTCCCCTAACGAGGTCCTCAACCTTGTTACATCTAGCCACCCCACCACATGCTCCCTTGACCCGATCCCCTCCCCTCTCCTTCAGTCTATTGTGCCTGACCTCCTTCCCTTCCTGACCGCATCAGGAACACATCTCTTGTGTCAGGATGCTTTCCCTCTGCTTTCAAGACTGCCAGAGTCACCTCCCTCCTGAAGAAACCATCACTTGACCCCTCTGACGTCAAAAGCTACAGACCGATTTCCCTTTTACCTTTTCTATCCAAAACACTTGAACAAGCTGTCTTTAACCAACTGTCTTTGTATCTCCACCAGAATAACCTCTTGGACCACCACCAGTCCGGGTTCAAGGTGGGTCACTCGACAGAGATGACACTTCTTGCTGTGACCGAGTTGCTTCACGCCATGAGAGCAAGCTCTCTCCTCTGTCCTGATACTTTTAAGGCCCATTCATACTCTACGCAAGCTACGCTAGCGCGAGCTACGCAAGGTGACATTGACGCGTCCTTGCGTAGAAATGTGTGTCATGCCAAAAATTTTAACTTTACATGAGCGCAAGTGCTATTTCACACGAACCGATACGGGCACTGACGCAAGGCAGCGACCCCCACACACTCAGAGTGAACCAAAATACTTGCGTAGATCCGCGTTCACAGCCGCGTCAGCGTAGCTCGTGTAGAGTATGAATCAGGCATTAGACCTGTCAGCAGAGTTTGACATGGTGGACCACCTCTCCACCCTGAAGGGGACATGCATCTCTGTGACTCTGCACTCTACCTGTTTGCATCCTACCTGACGGGTCGCTCCTACCAGGTGACATGGAGAGGGTCCTTGTCAGAAACACGCAGGGTGACTATGGGGGTTCCACAAGGCTCGGTTCTGGGTCCTCTTCTTTTTTTCCCTCTACACTATCTCAGGGTTCTGCCATTCGCTTGCATGGCTTCTCCTATCACTTCTATGCTGATGACACCCAACTGGTTCTGTAATTTTCCCCCTCTGACACACAAGTGGAGGGACGCATTACTGCGTGCTTGGCTGACATCTCAGAATGGATGGCGAAACATCTCCTGAAGCTCAACCTGGACAAGACTCAGTTGAGGTTCCTCCCGGTGAAAGATGGCCCCCACATCGTGACCTGTCCATCACCATTGACGGTACAGTGGTCCTACAGATTCCTGCTCTAAAACATCAGGAAGATTTGCCCCTTCCTCACTGATGAGACGGCACAGGTGCTCATCCAGGCCCTTGCCATCTCTTACCTAGACTGCTGCAACTCCCTTGTTGCTGTGGCCCCAGCGTCGGCCATCAGACCTCTGGAGCTTGTCCAGAAAGCTGCAGCTGGCCTAGTGTTCAACCACCCCAAGTCCCACATCGCTTCCCTTCTCCGTTCTCTACCCTGGCTCTCTGTAGCAGCTTGCATCCAGTTTAAGACTCTGGTGCTAGTCTACAGGGAAGAACAGCTCCTTCTGACCCCCAGGCCATGGTCAAGCCCAACACTCCTGCCCAACCATTTTGCTCTGCTACCTCAAGGGCACTGATGCCCCATCACTCCGAGGCCCCAGCGGCTGATCGATCCGGTCACAGATCTTTTTTGGCCCCACAGTGGTGGAATGAACTCCATGAATGACTCCATGAAGTGGAGTCACTGTCCATCTTCTGCCGCAGACTGAAAACTCCCCTTTACAAAAAGCATTACCCTGAGCCTTCCTTTTAGCACTTATTGTATTTGTATTTAGTTTTTCTTGCACTTTTACTTTAGCACTGGTTAAGCTCTTACAATAGATGCTTGTTTAGAAAGGAGATGCTCTTATGAGTCCTAGCGACTAATGGTTCTTGTAAGTTAAGCAAGTAAATTGTTTTGAATAAAAGCATCTGGCTAATGTAATGTAATGCAGTCATGGGTGAAGAGGGAGTATAAGAGAGGACTCAACATGCTGGTGTTCAAGATGAGGGTTGAGGAGGTGAGGTTGTCTCACCTACAGTGAGACAGCTTCTATCTACAGTGGGGAGCTTCTACTGTAGCACTTACTGTATCAGTGCTGCAGCATTTCACCATCATGGTATTTCACAGGGGAAATCCCATGGGATTTCAGCTGGGCGTGATTTCATTTCAGTGATGGATCACCGCCAGGTGGCATCTTTGAGCAGATTTAGCAGGCTTGATTCAGTGTATTTATCCTATAGTCTACGAATGAAGACAAGCCTGATCATTGATTGCATCATTACATTTCACACATTCTATGAAGGCCATGCACAGTACAGATACACAGCACGACTGTTCTCTACTCTGCGCAGCTAGCATGTAAAGCACGCTCAGGCAGCAGTGGTAGTGAGACATTCCACATTACAACCTTATTACTACAGGCTCTTTACAAAACGCTTGGTTAAGAAATGCAGACCGATTTCCAACCCCCATTTTTAGGTAAAATTCTAGAAAAAAATGTATTCAAACATATACATGACTTCCTAGATGCAAACTGTATCGTTGACACGTTTCAGTCTGGTTTTTGCCCTCATCATAGCATAGAGACAGCACTGTTCAAGGTTGTAAATGACCTGAGAATCAACACTGATGCAAAAAAGCTCTCTGTCCTTGTCCCTCTGGACCGGAGCCCAGCTTTCAACACTGTAGATTATGAAATCCTTATTGGAAGACTTGAGAACTGGGTCGGCCTCTCCGGTCCAGTCCTTGACTGGCTCAGGAGCTACCTAAGAGTTTTTTGTTGCCCTTGGTGATCACAGCTCAAAAAACACTTCAATGACATTTGGGGTCCCACAAGGATCCATTCTAGGGCCTCTACTTTCCAGTCTATATAAGCTACCCTTAACATCCACCATACACCCAGCACATATCTACCATGACATCCACCACACATCCATCATGACATCCACCAAACATCCACCACACATCCACCATGACATCCACCATGACATCCACCACACATCCACCATGACATCCACCACATATCCACCATCCATCCATCACACATCCACCACACATCAACCATGAGAGCCACCACACATCCACCATGACATCCACCACACATTCACCTCCGAATGAATAATAATCAGCTTGCTAGTACATACTGTATCTCTTCTGTTATTTTTGATCTGGCATGTTTATAGCCGGCCTCCTTACAACAACAGAGCAAGAGCTAGCATAAGTAGCCACAGTAACCACGTACAGTGTCACAGTTCCTCAACCACACATGTATCCGCGTGAAAAGGAACATGGCAATAAATACAACATCAATCTCCTTTTACTAACCTCAATATTTGAAGAGCGACCTCTCTAGAATTTGCATTGCAAGTTGTTTGTGTGTATGGCTGTGTCTGTTCTCACACACCAATCAATACAACCCATTTAGAGCTCTGTACATAGTTCATGACATGCATGACCATTCTGATTATTGCAAAGAATGTGGACATGGGAATAGGCTACAGTGATCAGAAGCTGTAGAATGGAGCTGTAGAATGTGGATGTATGTTGACCTGTGTCTTAACTTAGGCCCTGTCTGCAGTCTTACCCAGATGGATGCATGTTGACCTGTGTCTTAACTTAGACCTTGTCTGCAGTCTTACCCAGATGCCATGGGCTGTACTGTATAAACACATGTATTCCTTCTGCATTCCTTCAGTGGCTTCCCAGCAAGTTTACTGCTACAAACCCCAAT